>NC_092147.1:78792058-78839558 GCF_045791955.1 Oncorhynchus clarkii lewisi | reverse complement strand
CGCTCTGGAGTAGGTTTTCTTCAAGGATCTCTTTGTACTTTGCTTCGTTCATCTTTCCCTCGATCCTGACTAGTCTCCCAGGCCCTGCATCTGAATAACATCCCCACAACATGATGCTGCCACCACCATACTTCACCGTAGGGATGGTGCCAGGCTTCCCCCAGACATTTTGCTTGACATTCAGGTCAAATTTTGGTTTCATCAGACCAGAGAATCTTGTTTATCATGGTCTGAGAGTCCTTTAGGTGCCTTTTGGCAAACTCTAAGTAAGCTGTCATGTGCCTTTTACTGAGGAGTGGCTTCCTTCTGGCCACTCTACCATAAAGGCCTGATTAGTGGAGTGCTGTAGGCATGGTTGTCCTTCTGGAAGGTTATTCCATCTCCACAGAGGAACTCTGATCTGTCAGTGTCCATTGGGTTGCTGGTCACCTCCCTGACCAAGGCCCTTCTCTCCCGATTGCTCAGTTTGGCCGGGCGGCCAGCTCTAGGAAGAATCTTGATGGTTCCAAACTTCTTCCATTTTAGAATGATGGAGGCCACTGTGTTCTTGGGGACCTTCAATGCTGCAGAATTGTTTTGGTACACTTCCCCAGTCTGTGCCTCGACACAGTTCCTGTCTTGGAGCTCTATGGACAATTCCTTCAACCTCATGGCTTGGTGTTTACTCTGACATGCGCTGTCAACTGTAAAACCTTACATAGACAGGTGTGTGCCTTTTCAAATCATGTCCAATCATTTGAATTTACTACAAGTGGACTCCAATCAAGTTACAGAAACATCTCAAGGATGATCAATGAAACAGGATGCACCTGACCTCAATTTCGAGTCTCATAGCAAATGTTCTGAATACTTATGTAAATAGGGTAAAACCTCATTTCTATCAGCATGTTAAATGTGCAACCGGATGGAAAACAATTCTAGACCACCTTCACTTCACACACAGAGACCCGTAGAATGCTCTCGCACTCAATTTGGCTAATCTATTCTCCTGATTAGAAGCAAAAAATAAAGCAGGAAGCACCAGTGACTCGGTCTATAAAAAAGTGGTCCGATGAAGCAGATGCTAAACTACAGAACTGTTTTGCTAGCACAGACTGGAATATGTTCCTGGATTCTTCTGATTACATTCAGTACATTGAGGCATTGAGTACATTGAGTACATTGGGGCATTGAGTACATTGAGTACATTGAATACATTGAGGCATTGAGTACACCACAACAGTCACTGGCTTTATCAATAAGTGCATCGAGGACGTCGTCCCAACAGTGACTGAACATACATACCCCAACCAGAAGCCATGGATTAAGGCAACATTCTCTCTGAGCTAAAGGGTAGAGCTGCCGCTTTCAAGGAGCACGACTCTAACCCGGAAACTTAACCTCTCTTGGGTAGGGGGCAGTATGTTGACGATGAAAAGTATGCCCAAAGTAAACTGTCTGTTACTCAGGCCCAGAAGCTAGGATATGCATATAATTGGTAGATTTGGATAGAAACCACTCTAACGTTTGGGATTCATTTTGTATTCATTTTGATGGGGGAAATTGGGCAGAATATTGACTGAAGCGCGCCAGCTAAACTGATTTTTTATGGATATAAAGAAGGACATTATTGAACAAAAATACCATTTGTGATACAACTGGGACCTTTTGGAGTGCCAACAGAAGAAGATCATCAAAGGTAAGGCATTTTTTATATCGCTATGTCTGACTTTCGTGTCGCACCTGCCTGGTTGAAATATGTTTTTCATGTGATAGTATGCGGGCGCTGTCCTCAGGTAATCGCATGGTTTGCTTTGGCCGTAAATCCTTTTTGTAATCTGACACAGCGGCTGGATTAACAAGAAGTTAAGCTTTATTTTGATGTATTACGCTTGTGATTTTATGAAAGTTAAATATTGATAATACTGTCGTTTGAATTTCGCGCTCTGCAATTTCACCGGATTTTGGCCAGGTGGGATGCTACCTGCCCATAAGAAGCTAAAAGAGATCCCGCTATGCCCTCTAACGAACCATCAAACAGGCAGTGTCAATACAGGACTAAGATCGAATCGTCCTACACCGGCTCCAACGCTTGTTGGATGTGAAAGGGCTTGCAAACTATTACAGACTTCAAAGGGAAGCACAGCCGAGAGCTGCCCAGTGACACGAGCCTACCAGACGAGCTAAATAACTGTGCTCGCTTCGAGGCAAGTAACACTGAAACACGCATGAGAGCATCAGCTGTTACGGATGACTGTGTGATCACGCTCTTCGCAGCCGATGTAAGTAAGACCTTTATACAGGACAACATTCAGGAAGGCCGCAGGCATTGACATTTTCAACCTCTACCTGTCTGAGTGTAATACCAACATGTTTCAAGCAGACCTCCATAGTCCCTGTGCCCAAGAACACTTGACTACCGACACGTAGCACTCACGTCTGTAGCCATGAAATGCTTTGAAAGGCTGGTCATGGCTCACATCAACACCATTATCCCAGAAACCCTAGACCCACTTCAATTTACATACCGCACCAACAGATCCACAGATGATGCCATCTCTATTGCTCTCCACACTGCCCTTTCACACCTGGACAAAAGGAACACCTATGTGAGAATGCTATTCATTGACTACATGACCATAGTTTCCTCAAAGCTCATCACTAAGCTAAGGACCCTGGGAAACACCTCACCTAAACACCTCCCTCTGCAACTGGATCCTGGACGTCCTGATGCCCTAGGTGGTAAGGGTAGGTAACAACACGTGCCACGCTGATCCTCAACACAGCGGCCCCTCAGGGGTGCGTGCTCAGTCCCCTCCTGTACTCCCTGTTCACTCATGACTGCACGGCCAGGCACGACTCCAACACCATCATTAAGTTTGCTGATGACACAACAGTGGTAGGCCTGATCACCGACAACAACGAGACAGCTTATAGGGAGGAGGTCAGAGACCTGACCGTGTGGTGCAAGGACAACAACCTCTCCCTCAACGTGATCAAAACAAAGGAGATGATTGTGGACTACAGGAAAAGGAGGACAGAGCACCGCCCATTCTCATCGACGGGGCTGTAGTGGAGCAGGTTGAGAGCTTCAAGTTCCTTGGCGTCAACATCACCAACAAAATAACATGGTCCAAGCACACCAAGACAATCGTGAAGAGGGCAAGACAAAAACCTGTTGAGACTGAAAAAGTTTGGCTGGGTCCTCAGATCCTCAAAAGGTTTTACAGACTGGTTGCATCACTGCCTGGTATGGCAATTGCTTGGCCTCCAACCGCAAGGCACTACAGAGTGTAGTGCGTACGGCCCAGTACATCACCGGGGCCAAGCATCCTGCCATCCAGGACCTCTATAACAGGCGGTGTCAGAGGAAGGCCCTATAAATTGTCAAAGACTCCAGCCAACCTAGTCATAGACTGTTCTCTCTGCTACTGCACGGCAAGCGGTACAGGAGTGCCAAGTCTAGGTCCAAGAGGCTTCTAAACAGCTTCTATCCCCAAGCCATAAGATTCCTGAACAGCTAATCAAATGGCTACCCAGACTATTTGCATTGCCCCCCACTTTAATAACTCTACCTACATGTACATATTACATCAATTACCTCGACACCGGTGCCTCCGCATATTGCCTCTGTACCGGCACCCTCTGAATATAGCCCTCCTATTGTTATTTACTGCTGCACTTGAATTATTTGTTATTATTATCTCTTACTTTTTGGGGGGTATTTTCTTAAAACTGCATTGTTGGTTAAGGGCTTGTAAGTAAGCATTTCACTGTAAGGTCTACTACACCTGTTGTATTCAGTGCATGTGACAAGTACAACTTGATTTGATTTGATTATGTGTAGAACAACTATTTATTTGATGTTAGAATAAGGCAGTAATGTACCAAAATGTGGAAAAAGTGAATGAGTCCGAATACTTTCCAAATGCACTGTACAGCCATTGTCAAAAGTTTTGAGAATGACACAAATATTAATTTTCACTAAGTCTGCTGCCTCAGTTTGTATGATGGCAATTTGCATATACTCCATGAAGAGTGATCAGATGAATTGAAATTAATTGCCATGCAAATGAACTGAATCCCCCAAAAACATTTCCACTGCATCTCAGCCCTGCCACAAAAGGACCAGCTGACATCAAGTCAGTGATTCTCTCGTTAACACAAGTGTGAGTGTTGACGAGGACAAGGCTGGAGATCGCTCTGTCATGCTGATTGCGTTTGAATAACAGACTGGAAGCTTCAAAAGGAGGGTGGTGCTTGGAATCATTGTTCTTCCTCTGTCAACCATGGTTACCTGCAAGGAAACACATGCCGTCATCATTGCTTTGCACAAAAAGGGCTTCACAGGCAAGGATATTGCTGGCAGTAAGATTGCACCTAAATCAACCATTTATCGGATCATCAAGAACTTCAAGGAGAGCAGTTCAGGGCACCCAAAAAAGTCCAGCAATCGCCAGGACCATCTCCTAAAGTTGATTCAGTACATTCCACCAGTACAGAGCTTGCTCAGGGATGGCAGCAGGCAGGTGTGAGTGCATCTGCACGCACAGTGAGGCGAAGACTTTTGGAGGATGGCCTGGTGTCAAGGGCAGCAAAGAAGACACTTCTCTGAAGGAAAAACATCAGGGACAGACTGCTATTCTGCAAAAGGTACAGGGATTGGACTGCTGAGGACTGGGGTAAAGTCATTTTCTTTGATGAATCCCCTTTCCTATTGTATGGAGCATCCGGAAAAACGCTTGTCCGGCGAAGACAGGCTGAGCGCTACCATCAGTCCTGTGTCATGCCAACAGTAAAGCATCCTGAGACTATTCATGTGTGGGGTTGCTTCTCCACTCACAATTTTGCCTAAGAACACAGCCAACACATCCTCCGAGAGCAACTTCTCCCAACCACCCAGGAACAGTTTGGGGACGAACAATGCCTTTTCCAGCATGATGGAGCACCTTGCCATAAGGCAAAAGTGATAACTAAGTGGCCCGGGGAAGAAAACATTGATATTTTGGGTCCATGGCCAGGAAACTCCCCAGGCCTTAATCCCATTAAGAACTTGTGGTCAATCCTCAAGAGGCAGGTGGACAAACAAAAACCCACAAATTCTGACAAACTCCAAGCATTGATTATGCAAGAATGGGCTGCCATCAGTCAGGATGTGGCCCAGAAGTTAATTGACAGCATGCCAGGGCGGATTGCAGAGGTCTTGAAAAATAAGGGTTTTCTTTGCATCAACTTCATGTAATTGTCAATAAAAACATTTGACACTTATGAAATGCTTGTAATTATACTTCAGTATTTCATAGTAACATCTGACAAAAATATTTAAAGACACTGAAGCAGCAAACTTTGTGAAAATTAATATTTGTGTCATTCTCAATACTTTTTGCCACGACTGTACATGTTATAATCATTCAGCAGAAGATTCCAACATACTATCAGTTTGTGAAAACCACTGTTGGTCATAATATATTATACTTTAACCCCTCCCACATTTAGGGTAACATTGACACGGCTGGGCCAAAAATAGCAGGACAGTGTCCAAACACGAGAAATTAATGAAATGCTCCACCTAGATGCCAGCTCTTTTCATCCCCTCTGAATAAGAGTTATTTTTCCCAGTGCTCTCCAACATGTGTATCCCAAATTAAATCAGTGCCTATTAATAAAAGTGGATGCTGTACAGCGTTGGGATGCCAAACGAGATAGCAGCAGGAGTGCTTGTGAGGGTAGGGATGACTGGCTGAGCAGCAGTGGGTGTGTTAAGGCTCAGAGAGAACTCAGCACCTGTCTATATGTCCTCTGAAGGACGTATCTCATCCTAGCCCTCCTTTGGCTGTGATATCATGGCTCTCCGCCAGATTATAAATAATTGAACTAACAAGTTAAATTAAAAGGCCTAAATACCCTGTTGGCATTAGAATACAACTTGGTATGAAGCAGTCAGTCACATATCCTGAGGGCTGTGTGAAGATCCAGGTTGTAGTGTGGAGATCCAGGGTGTAGTGTGAAGATCCAGGTTGTAGTGTGGAGATCCAGGTTGTAGTGTGGAGATCCAGGGGGTAGTGTGGAGATCCAGGGTGTAGTGTGAAGATCCAGGGTGTAGTGTGGAGATCCAGAGGGTAGTGTGGAGATCCAAGGGATAGTGTGGAGATCCAGGGGGGTAGTGTGAAGATCCAGGGGGTAGTGTGGAGATCCAGAGGGTAGTGTGGAGATCCAGGTGGTAGTGTGAAGATCCAGGTTGTAGTGTGGAGATCCAGGGGGTAGTGTGGAGATCCAGGGTGTAGTGTGGAGATCCAGGGGGTAGTGTGGAGATCCAGGGGGGTAGTGTGGAGATCCAGGGGGTTTGTGTGGAGATCCAGGGGGGTAGTGTGACGATCCAGGGGGTAGTGTGGAGATCCAGGTGGTAGTGTGAAGATCCAGGGGGTAGTGTGGAGATCCAGGTGGTAGTGTGAAGATCCAGGTTGTAGTGTGGAGATCCAGGGGGTAGTGTGGAGATCCAGGGGGTAGTGTGGAGATCCAGGGTGTAGTGTGGAGATCCAGGGGGTAGTGTGGAGATCCAGGGGGTAGTGTGGAGATCCAGGGGGTTTGTGTGGAGATCCAGGGGGGTAGTGTGACGATCCAGGGGGTAGTGTGGAGATCCAGAGGGTAGTGTGGAGATCCAGGGGGTAGTGTGGAGATCCAGGGGGTAGTGTGGAGATCCAGGGGTAGTGTGGAGATCCAGGGGTAGTGTGGAGATCCAGGGGGTAGTGTGGAGATCCAGGGGGTAGTGTGGAGATCCAGGGGGTTGTGTGGAGATCCAGGGGGTAGTGTGGAGATCCAGGGGGTTGTGTGGAGATCCAGGGGGTTGTGTGCTCTGATAGACAGGGGAATTTTAAGGGGTGTCATATTCATACACGTCTTTCTCTGCCTGTCTGCCCATCCACAGGATAAGAGCATGGTATGTCTTCTCTCTCTCTCAATATACACTAATAATAAAAACTTTTTGGAAACATCTACAATACAGTGACCCCCTCTCATATCATTACCAAGCCCTGCAATGCCAAGAGCTGAGCAAAGAAAATAGTCCCCTCATCCAGCTGGTCCTGGAGCAGAGTTCGCAAATGTGTTCTACTAACACACTGAAGCCTCAGGACCAGAACATCCAATCAATCAGAATAAACCAAATTTCAACACAGTCAAAACAAAACTACATTACTTATTGTGAAACACAAGCACAAGCACAAAGCAAAATGCAGTGCTATCTGGCCCTAAATCGACAGTACATTGTGGCAAACTATTTTGCCATGGTTACTGATCAAAACCTTAGAAAAACATTGACATAGTACAAGCTCAGTGAGCACAGCCTTGCCATTGAGAAGGGTAGACACAGGAAAACCTGGCTCCCTGTAGAGGAATGGCTTCTCAGATAGAGTTCAGTGTGTCAAATTGGAGGGTTCAATTCTCGAGCCGACTCTTTTCTCTGTATATATCAATGATGTGGATCATCATCTTTGACTCACCTCTTTGCAGACGACACCATTCTGTATACATCTGGCCCTTCTTTGGACACTGTTTTAACAAACCTCCAAACAAGCTTCAACGCCATACAACACTCCTTCCGTGGTCTCCAACTGCTCTTAAATGCTAGTAAAACTAAATGCATGCTCTTCAACTGATCGCGGCAAGCACCCGCCCGCCCGACTAGCATCACTACTCTGGACGGTTCTGACTTGTGGACAACTATGTGGAGAATATGTGGACAACTATAAATACCTGGGTGTCTGGCTAGACTGTCAATTCTCCTTCCAGACTCACATTAAGCATCGACAATCCAAAGTTAAATCTAGAATTGACTTCCTATTTTGCAACAAAGCCTCCTTCACTCATGCTGCCAAACATACCCTCGTAAAACTGACCATCCTACCGAACCTTGACTTCGGTGATGTCATTTACAAAATAGCCTCCAACACTCTACTCAGCAAATTGGATGCAGTCTATCACAGTGCCATCCGTTTTGTCACCAAAGCACCATCTACTACCCACCACTGCGACCTGTATGCTCTCGTTGGCTGGTCCTCGCTTCATATTCGTTGCCAAACCCACTTGCTCCAGGTCATCTATAAGTCTTTGCTAGGTAAAGCTCTGCCTTATCTCAGCTCACTGGTCACCATAACAACACCCACCTGTAGCACGCGCTCCAGCAGGTATATTTCACTGTTCATCCCCAAAGCCAATTCCTCCTTTGGCCACCTTTCCTTCCAGTTCTCTGCTGCCAATGACTGGAACGAATTGCAAAAATCACTGAAGTTGGAGACTTATATCTCCCTCACTAACTTTAAGCGTCAGTTGTCAGATCAGCTTACCGATCGCTGCAGCTGTACACAGCCCATCTGTAAATAGTCCATCCAACCAACTACCTACCTCATCCCCATATTTGTTTTAGTTTTTCTGCTCTTTTGCACACCAGTATTTCTACTTGCACATCCTCATCTGCACATATATCACTCCAGTGTAATTTCCTAAACTGTAATTACTTCGCCACTATTGGCCTATTTATTGCCTTACCTCCTTACTTCATTTGCACACACTGTATACAGTTTTTTCTATTGTGTTTTTGACTGTACGTTTTTTTATCCCATGTGTAACAACGTGTTGTTTTTGTTGTACTGCTTTGCTTTGTCTTGGCCAGGTCACAGTTGTAAATGAGAACTTGTTCTCAACTGACCTACCTAGTTAAATAAGGTTAAATAAAGCAGAACAGCAGAACAGCAGAACCCAAGACAGAGCTGCATTTCCTGACAAAATGTACAAAATATAAAACAATTAGAGAGTGTAATTTCCCCAAATTTGAAACGCTTTTTGAAGGTTTCAAAGACCTCTGATCAGAATAGCCTTCCCGTCCTGTTGGGGGAGGCCTCAGACAGCTGTGGGTTGGCAGCGCATTACATTGCTGCCGGCCATAAGATGAGGGACAGTGTCTGACAGATCAACCAACCTGCACATGTCCTCTATGCTTATTGTTATTGTTCAATGCATGTTGTTACTGTTGTCCCGTTGACAGTATTGATTATTATTTTAATTATGTTAACATTGTTCATCTCCAAAGTAAGCTTTGGCAATACGCACAATGTTTTGTCATGCCAATAAAGCACATTTTATTTAATGAGAGAGAGAGAGAGAGAGAGAGAGATAGAGAGAGAGAGAGAGAGAGAGAGAGATAGAGATAGAGATAGAGATATAGAGATAGAGAGAGAGAGAGATTAAGTGCCTCTGTAGCTGTGGTCATGGCATATAGGGCCGGCATATAGGGGTGTGATTCCTTTTAACGTAGACCTCAGATAAATGTCATTTGTATTAACAGAGGAGGTATGCAGCAAAGAGAAGGATTTGGTTTGGTTCACACATATTAAAGCCATGGCACTCTTAATGCTGGCTCCGAGCCATCAGTAATTATATTATATAATGGGGAAAGAGGACGAAAACAAATCAAATCCAATCAAATCAAATTTATTTATATAGCCCTTCGTACATCAGCTGATATCTCAAAGTGCTGTACAGAAACCCAGCCTAAAACCCCAAACAGCACGCAATGCAGGTGTAGAAGCACGGTGGCTAGGAAAAACTCCCTAGAAAGGCCAAAACCTAGGAAGAAACCTAGAGAGGAACCAGGCTATGTGGGGTGGCCAGTCCTCTTCTGGCTGTGCCGGGTGGAGATTATAACAGAACATGGTCAAGATGTTCAAATGTTCATAAATGACCAGCATGAGGGTAAGGAGGAGTCACATGAGCATGTGAACAATGGCTGCTGAAGGGGTCTATTTAAACATTCATAAGGAAGGCTAAAGTTCCATTACAATGCATCATGGCTGCCATAAGGGCAAATGGTGTTGCACTGCTCTGCTCCTCCGCTGCCAAGAAGGCCACTTAGGCGTCATTGTGTTGCCTCAGGGCAGTGACAAGGGCAGTGACAGTACATGGCAGTGTGACCCCGGTGTAACGTGATGTGCTGTGCTGAGCTCCCTTTAATTTTCAGAACATTCCAGCATATTGTCACGCCTCTCTAAATACCTCCCTACTTTCCGTATCTATCTGCACACCAAATCAACTGAGGAGAGACAATGAAACTGAGCTGGACTTCCTGCCAAATGAATGACCATATTAGAGACACATACAGTGCCTTGCGAAAGTATTCGGCCCCCTTGAACTTTGTGACCTTTTGCCACATTTCAGGCTTCAAACATAAAGATATAAAACTGTATTTTTTTGTGAAGAATCAACAACAAGTGGGACACAATCATGAAGTGGAACGACATTTATTGGATATTTCAAAAATCAAAAACGTAAAAATTGGGAGTGCAAAATTATTCAGCCCCCTTAAGTTAATACTTTGTAGCGCCACCTTTTGCTGCGATTACAGCTGTAAGTCGCTTGGGGTATGTCTCTATCAGTTTTGCACATCGAGAGACTGAAATTTATTCCCATTCCTCCTTGCAAAACAGCTCGAGCTCAGTGAGGTTGGATGGAGAGCATTTGTGAACAGCAGTTTTCAGTTCTTTCCACAGATTCTCGATTGGATTCAGGTCTGGACTTTGACTTGGCCATTCTAACACCTGGATATGTTTATTTTTGAACCATTCCATTGTAGATTTTGCTTTATGTTTTGGATCATTGTCTTGTTGGAAGACAAATCTCCGTCCCAGTCTCAGGTCGTTTGCAGACTCCATCAGGTTTTCTTCCAGAATGGTCCTGTATTTGGCTCCATCCATCTTCCCATCAATTTTAACCATCTTCCCTGTCCCTGCTGAAGAAAAGCAGGCCCAAACCATGATGCTGCCACCACCATGTTTGACAGTGGGGATGGTGTGTTCAGCTGTGTTGCTTTTACGCCAAACATAACGTTTTGCATTGTTGCCAAAAAGTTCAATTTTGGTTTCATCTGACCAGAGCACCTTCTTCCACATGTTTGGTGTGTCTCCCAGGTGGCTTGTGGCAAACTTTAAACAACACTTTTTATGGATATCTTTAAGAAATGGCATTCTTCTTGCCACTCTTCCATAAAGGCCAGATTTGTGCAGTATACGACTGATTGTTGTCCTATGGACAGAGTCTCGCACCTCAGCTGTAGATCTCTGCAGTTCATCCAGAGTGATCATGGGCCTCTTGGCTGCATCTCTGATCAGTCTTCTCCTTGTATGAGCTGAAAGTTTAGAGGGACGGCCAGGTCTTGGTAGATTTGCAGTGGTCTGATACTCCTTCCATTTCAATATTATCGCTTGCACAGTGCTCCTTGGAATGTTTAAACCTTGGGATTTTTTTTGTATCCAAATCCGGCTTTAAACTTCTTCACAACAGTATCTCGGACCTGCCAGGTGCGTTCCTTGTTCTTCATGATGCTCTCTGTGCTTTTAACGGACCTCTGAGACTATCACAGTGCAGGTGCATTTATACGGAGACTTGATTACACACAGGTGGATTGTATTTATCATCATTAGTCATTTAGGTCAACATTGGATCATTCAGAGATCCTCACTGAACTTTTGGAGAGAGTTTGCTGCACTGAAAGTAAAGGGGCTGAATAATTATGCACGCCCAATTTTTCAGTTTTTGATTTGTTAAAAAAGTTTGAAATATGCAATAAATGTCGTTCGACTTCATGATTGTGTCCCACTTGTTGTTGATTCTTCACAAAAAAATACAGTTTTATATCTTTATGTTTGAAGCCTGAAATGTGGCAAAAGGTCGCAAAGTTCAAGGGGGCCGAATACTTTCGCAAGGCACTGTATTTCCCTCAGATTACACAAACCCACAAAGAATTAGAAAACAAATCCAATTTTGATAAACTCCCATATCTACTGGGTGAAATACCACATTGTGCCATCACAGCAGCAAGATTTGTGACCTGTTGCCACAAGAAAAGGGCAACCAGTGAAGAACCAACACCATTGGAAATACAACCCATATTTATGTTTATTTATTTGCCCTTTTGTACGTTAACTATTTGCACATAATATGACATTTGAAATGTCTTTATGCTTTTGGAACTTTTGTGAGAGTAATGTAGACCTTACATTTTTTTATTGTTTATTTCACTTTTGTTTATTATCTTCTTCACTTGCTTTTGTAACGATCTGGGTGTCGTGGGTGTGAAGTCAGGCGCAGGAAACGGAGAGTTCAATATAGTGCTCTTTTAATGCACACACGGTGAACAACGGCCCCCCACGAAACACTGGGTGCTCAAAACAAATGCCCCAAACGCGGGGACGAAAACAGTCCAGCAAAATCCACGAACAGAAACAAACACGTTCGTCTCCAACATACACAAATGTTACAATAATTAATCCCGCACAAAGAAACAGGCGGGCTGGCTGACTAATAAAGCCCAACTAATTACCACAAACTCATAACAGGTGTAACCAATAAACACACAAGGAGGGGGAGGAAAGAATCAGTGGCAGCTAGTAGGCCGGCGACGACCGCCGAGCGCCACCGGAACGGGAAGGGGAGCCACCTTCGTTCGGAGTCGTGACAGCTTTGGCAATGTTAACATACGTTTCTCATGTTAACAAAGCCCTTAAATTGAAATTGAAATTGAATTGAGAGAGAGAGAGAGAGAGAGACATATAGAGAGACAGAGAGAAAGTGAGCTCAAGAGATGCAGAGAGGGGGTGGGGGGACAGGGATGATGTATGTCTCCAGGAACAGAGGGAAATCATTAATTTCAGAACTAGAAATGGTTTCCATCAGTGTGAGTGTTTCTGGGCTTGTTCTCCAACTGAGACAATTAAACATGAAGGGGGGGGGGGGGTACAGGTTCCCTGCCTGTCACCACAGAGATGAGCATTCCTAAATGTTTCGCTGTTTTGATTTGTTAATTTGGAAGGAGATGACAGCCTCCAAATATGTTTTTCCCCCTCACACTCTCTCTCTCTCTACCTCTATATCTCTATACATCCCTCCCCCCTCACACTCTCACTCTCTCTCTCTCTACCTCTCTCTACATCCCTCCCCCTCTCACTCACTCACTCTCTATCTCTATCTATCCCCCTCTCCCTCGCTCTCTCTCTCGCTCTCACTCTCTATCTATCTCACCTTGTCTTTTGGAGGACCAATCGTTTTCACCAAGGGTCTCAGCATAGGTTCCTGATTGGCTGGGGTGGGATAGGGGCCATGACAGGTTGGCTCAGTAAGTGATTCTTGCGGCACTAGTAAATGGACTCACGGGGGTGTTTGAGCTGGAAACGTGTCAGAAGTCAATACAACACCCTCACTGTGTGTGGCGCGGTCCAGTTTATGACTTGGTAGTAAGGAACAACCCTGGAAGAAAACTAGCGCCCTAGTTTCTAGTAATTATATTATATTTCTATTCTAATTCTATTTCAGAGTTGTTAATATTTCTCCACACAGTATAGTGATAGTAGTGAGAACAGTAGCTGTTGTCTCTGCCTGTCCATCTGTGCAGTATGTCTGTCTTGAGGCTCAGATGTACAGCCTCATAGTAAATCTGATCTCAAAACACAAGCAGAATGAACATATACCTCAGATTTACACTTTGGGTCAGCTGAGGCTGCTTGAGCTTTCTAATAGTTATCTTCATAGGGTCTTTCTCTTTCGCTCGCTGGGTCTCTCACTCTCTCTTCTCTTCTCTCTCCCCCTCCCTTTCCCTCTATCCCTCCCTCTTTCTCTCTCTCTCTCTCTCTCTCTCGCTCTCTCTTTTCTCTCTCTCTATCCCTCCCTCTTTCTCTCTCCCTCCCTCTTTCTCTTTTGGTCTCTCTCTCTCTCCTTCTCTCCTCTCCTCTTCTCTCACTCTCTCTCTCTGTCTCTCTCCTTCTCTACTCTACCCTCCCCCCCTCTCTCTCTCTCTCTCTCTCTCCTTCTCTCCTCTCCTCCTGGTTCATTGACTCCAGGCAAATGCTACTGATCTGTTCTGGGTTCCATGTCTGTAGACCCACTGCAGATCTACGATGCTTTCGGAAAGTATTCAGACCCCTTGACTTTTTGGATTAAATACATTCCTCATCAATCTACACACAATGACAAAGCAAAAAGAGGTTTTTAGAAATGTTTGCAAATGTAAAAAAAAGAACAACAGAAATGCATTATTTACATAAGTATTCAGACCCTTTGCTATGAGACTCGAAATTGAACTCAGATGCATCCTATTTCCATTTATCATCCTTGAGATGTTTCTACAACTTGATTGGAGTCCACCTGTGGTAAATTCAATGGATTGGGCATGATTTGAAAAGGCACACACCTGACAATATAAGGTCCCACAGCTGACCAAACCATTAGGTTCTTGGAATTGTTCGTAGAGCTCTGAGACAGGATTGCGTCGAGGCACAGATCTGGGGAAGGGTACCAAAACAATTTCTGCAGCATTGAAAGTCCCCAAGAACATATTGACCTCCATCATTTTGAAATGGAAGGAGTTCCTCTGTGGCAATGGGAGAACCTTCCAGAAGGACAACCATATCTGCAGCACTCAAATCAGGACTTTATGGTAGAGTGGCCAGACGAAAGCCACTCCTCAATAAAAGGCACATGACAGCCCACTTGGAGTTTGCCAAAAGGTACCTAAAGGCCTCTCAGACCACGAGAAGCAAGATTCTCTGGTCTGTTTTTCAGCGACAGGGACTGGGAGACTAGTCAGGATCGAGGGAAAGAAGAACAGAGCAAAGTATAGATAGATCCTTGATGAAAACCTGCTCCAGAGTGCTCAGGACCTCAGACTGGGGGCGAGGTTCACCTTCCAACAGAACAACGACCCTAAGCACACAGCCAAGGCAACGCAGGAGTGGCTTAGGGACAAGTCTCTGAATGTCCTTGAGTGGCCCAGCCAGAGCCCAGTCATTATGGGGTATTGTGTGTAGATTGATGAGGGAAAAAAAACATTTTCTTCCATTTTAGATTAAGGATGTAACGTAACAAAATGTGGAAAAAGTCAAAGGGTCTGAATACTTTCTGAATGCACTGAATACCACATATCTACTGTTACAGTGCTACTTTGGTTCCTGGAATGAGCTGTCCCAGAACTAGTCACTTCCTTCCGCAGGCCTGTCACTCAAACCCTGTAGCAGCAGGTAGAGCTGTGCTGACTGAAGCACCTAACCAACTACAACACACCAGGCATTGACAGCAACTCAGCAGTCACACAATGGTGTAGTCAAAAATACTGTACGTCACAGCCTATTGTAATTCATGTAGAATTTGAGCAGACGTTATGAGGAGTGGTTCAAGTTAGGATATGGCTTTCGGATCTCAGTGCTGTGTTACTGATGTTGCATGTTCCACACGTTTCACCAGCTGGAGATACACTGAGTGAGATGTCATGCAAAATGTAAGGTATGTTAGTATGATGACAGTGAGGTGTTTGCCTGTATCAGTTGTAGCAGTAGTGTAAATGTGAAGCAGTAGAGACAGAGACATCTAATCCACTTTCTCCCTGTGCTGTGGAGTAATGAGATTACTGTGAGGTGAGACTGACAGCTTCTCACTCTCAGGTCTGCCAATTCAATTACACCACCATTGTCTCAGGTCGCAGCGTTTTGCAGCGTCCCTCTCAAAGTCACACAGGGAAAGCAAATATGGCTGGGCTCTCACATTTCTGTTTGGGTTAAATGCCTTGTTGTGTGACAGGAGGAGGAGGTGTATTTGTTTAGTGGGTAGTAGCAGTAGACTTAGAAACTAAACTATGTGTGGTGCACACAAATAGCTGCGGTATAGGCCTTTATGTGAGCTACTGTAGGCGTTGTGTTATAGGAAAACTGAAGTTTTCCAGGCCTGGTTGGAACTGAAAAGGAAGTCTCTTTCAAACTGTAAGGGAAAGTCTCTTTCAAACTGTAAGGGAAAGTCTCTTTCAAACTGTAAGGGAAAGTCTCTTTCAAAGTGTAAGGGAAAGTCTCTTTCAAACTGTAAGGGAAAGTCTCTTTCAAAGTGTAAGGGAAAGTCTCTTTCAAACTGTAAGGGAAAGTCTCTTTCAAACTGTAAGGGAAAGTCTCTTTCAAACTGTAAGGGAAAGTCTCTTTCAAAGTGCAAGGGAAAGTATCTTTCAAACTGTAAGGGAAAGTCTCTTTCAAACTGTAAGGGAAAGTATCTTTCAAAGTGTAAGGGAAAGTCTCTTTCAAACTGTAAGGGAAAGTCTCTTTCAAACTGTAAGGGAAAGTCTCTTTCAAAGTGTAAGGGAAAGTATCTTTCAAACTGTAAGGAAAAGTCTCTTTCAAAGTGTAAGGGAAAGTCTCTTTCAAACTGTAAGGGAAAGTCTCTTTCAAACTGTAAGGGAAAGTCTCTTTCAAACTGTAAGGGAAAGTCTCTTTCAAACTGTAAGGGAAAGTCTCTTTCAAAGTGTAAGGGAAAGTATCTTTCAAACTGTAAGGGAAAGTATCTTTCAAACTGTAAGGGAAAGTATCTTTCAAAGTGTAAGGGAAAGTCTCTTTCAAACTGTAAGGGAAAGTCTCTTTCAAAGTGTAAGGGAAAGTCTCTTTCAAACTGTAAGGAAAGTCTCTTTCAAACTGTAAGGGAAAGTCTCTTTCAAAGTGTAAGGGAAAGTCTCTTTCAAAGTGTAAGGGAAAGTCTCTTTCAAACTGTAAGGGAAAGTATCTTTCAAAGTGTAAGGGAAAGTCTCTTTCAAAATGTAAGGGAAAGTCTCTTTCAAAGTGTAAGGGAAAGTCTCTTTCAAACTGTAAGGGAAAGTCTCTTTCAAACTGTAAGGGAAAGTCTCTTTCAAAGTGTAAGGGAAAGTATCTTTCAAACTGTAAGGGAAAGTCTCTTTCAAACTGTAAGGGAAAGTCTCTTTCAAAGTGTAAGGGAAAGTCTCTTTCAAAGTGTAAGGGAAAGTCTCTTTCAAAGTGTAAGGGAAAGTCTCTTTCAAACTGTAAGGGAAAGTCTCTTTCAAAGTGCAAGGGAAAGTCTCTTTCAAACTGTAAGGAAAAGTCTCTTTCAAACTGTAAGGGAAAGTCTCTTTCAAACTGTAAGGAAAAGTCTCTTTCAAACTGTAAGGAAAAGTCTCTTTCAAACTGTAAGGAAAAGTCTCTTTCAACCCATAAGGGAAAGTCTCTTTCAAACTGTAAGGGAAAGTCTCTTTCAAACTGTAAGGGAAAGTCTCTTTCAAACTGTAAGGAAAAGTCTCTTTCAAACTGTAAGGAAAAGTCTCTTTCAAACTGTAAGGAAAAGTATCTTTCAGCTTTCTATTCATTGATGATGTGCTGCTTTTAGTGTCTGTGTCCTTGTTGTGTGTTTATTGATTATGTATGCTTTGGCTGGTGCAATCAAATGTCCCCTCTGGGGATGTATAAAGTACTATTTTATCCTATCTTATTAACTTAAAAGAGTATGTAACAGGTACACGTTCTTGGCTCATATAAGCATTGATAATAGGTCACAGAGTATCAGAGAACTCCGTGGGAACAATTAAAGGGCCTCAGGCCTGAGGGATCTGGGGATACAGAAGTTGATACTTGACCAATGGCACCACACGTTGACCATGTGAACAGCGTCCCCTGTATATGACATTACAACATGGCATTAAGGGACGAGTCCTCCAGATGGACACATAGTGAGGAGAAGAGAGGAGAGCCGGCCTGTGCCAGGCCACATTATTAGAGGACTGGAAATAGAGCCTTGACTCTGGGCTGATTTAGACCCCCGGAACTGTAGGGTCCACTTACACATGTCTGTAACTGACACACAGACCAGGAATGGAGAGAGAAAGTGAAAGGAGAGGATGAATGGAGGGAGGGAGGAGAGGGGGGGTCGGGGGGGGTCGTGTTATTTTTAATCAAACTCCTTGTAGCTCCTCTTCCCTCTAGTCATGACACCTGCAAGTGGACAGTGTAGAGGTCTGGCCATAGAATAACATAACAGGATCTCTGTGGGTCTGACTCTGTGTCCATGCTGGATAGGCAGTCTTCAGAAACACACATGTACACACACACGTATGTTGTCCACTTACTGTATCTCTGCTGCCCAGCATCAAATCAAATCTAATGTATTTATATAGCCCTTCGTACATCAGCTGATCTCTCAAAGTGCTGTACAGAAACCCAGCCTAAAACCCCAAACAGCAAGCAATGCAGGTGTAGAAGCATGGTGGCTAGGAAAAACTCCATAGAAAGGCCAAAACCTAGGAAGAAACCTAGAGAGGAACCAGGCTATGAGGGGTGGCCAGTCCTCTTCTGGCTGTGCCAGGTGGAGATTATAACAGAACATGGCCAAGATGTTCAAATGTTCATAAATGACCAGCATGGTCAAATAATAGGTCTGGGACAGGTAGCAAGTCCGGTGAACAGGTCAGGATTCCATAGCCGCAGGCTGAACAGTTGAAACTGGAGCAGCAGCACGGCCAAGTGCGGCTGGCTTCTGGGTTAAGCGAGCAGTGTGTCAAGAAGTATTGCGGCTTGGAAGGGTCATGTGTCGGAGAACGCATGGCTCTTGACCTTTGACTCTCCCGAGTCCGTACGGGAGTTGCAGCGATGAGACAAAGCTGTAACTACCAATTGGGGAGAAAAGGGGGTAAACGTACAACAACAACAAAAAAGTCCCATATAGCGCTGGGAAAGGCCAGCTATTTACTGTCTGTGCACCAGCACTGTAATTAATTGTTCAGTGTGTGCGTGCACTCTTGCACACACATGCATTTTTCCTGTTTATTTGTGTTTGTGTGTTTGCTAATGTATGCATTTGTCAATGTTAAATGTAAGTGTTTGTGTGTGGAAAGAAATTATGATTAGACAAAGAAGCAGATGTCAGCAGTCTAACTGTCCACTCTCAATAGCATTCCTTTATGTTTGTGTGTCCGTCTGTCTGATTGACACAGTGACAGCAGTCTTACTGTCCACTCTCAATAGCATTCCTTTATGTTCGTGTGTCCGTCTGTCTGATTGACACAGTGACAGCAGTCTTACTGTCCACTCTCAATAGCATTCCTGTATGTTCGTCTGTCCGACCACTAATTAGATCTTCTCTCTCTTTCCCTCCCTCCCTCCCTCCCTCCCTCCCTCCCTCCCTCCCTCCCTCCCTCCCTCCCTCTATCTCTCTCTCTCTGTCTCTCTCTCTCCCTCTCTCTGTCTCCTGTATTGTTTGTGTCGGCTTAATTTAATTAAAGCAGTGACAGCACATACAAAGGACCAGATTGAAATGCTACAAAAGATCAGCTGAACTACAAAGAGAGGGAGACATCAGTCAGAGAGAGATAGGAAAAACACAGCACAACAAACCTGCTATTTAAGAGCTCCAGAATCATTTTAATCAACGCTAGGGACATCGAAGGCTTATCTGGCGATGCATACACCTCTGCTGATATCATTGTTGAGAAATTCTCCCATATGGAAGAGGTGAGTAGGTTAACACCTCAGATACATGGCTAGCACTGTTGCTAACACTACCAGCATTAGGGGGATCAGATCCCGAGACACAGAGTGCACAGGTCTCAGAGATAGGGCTTAGGGCAGGTCATCCACTGGAGTCTGGCTTCTCTCCAGTTTTTACTTGCTCAGTGATTTTAATCCTACAATAGACTTTGTTCCTACAGGAGGTGGGATTTGATCTCAAATTAAAAGCAAGTACATAGTGAGGTGTGTTGACATGTGTATTGAAGACAAGGCTGCTCTTCCTCAAGCTGAACCCTGAGTAACCTTCACCATGACCTCTAACCCCTGAACTTGACTTCATTCTCCTGGGCTGAAGGATTACTTCCTCTTATACACCACAGCAGTGTCATCTGGTATGTATGTACCTGTGTGGTGTGTGTGTTGGATCCACAGTCCTATGTCTGTGCTGCCCAGTGCCCACAGCTAGCTACATTATTCTGTGCTGCCCAGTGCCCACAGCTAGCTACATTATTCACCCATTGATTATATTTTGATACATTTTCTATAAGCATCTCATTGTTTCCCCCAGAGATGTTTTGTGTGTGTGTGTGTGTGTGTGTGTGTGTGTGTGTGTGTGTGTGTGTGCGCAAGTGGGTAGACAGCCTCGTAAACACAGCATGTAATTACAGTAACTGGATTTGTCACATCCACTGACCCAAACCCCTTTAATTTGTTCAACTCTTACCTTAGAAACCTTTGTGTTCTGAAAATTAACCTATATTAAAAAGTACACACGCACACACACACACACACGCCGCATAGACTACCCACCACTGCGACCTGTACGTTCTCGTTGGCTGGTCTTCACTTCATACTCGTCGCCAAACCCACTGGCTCCAGGTCATCTATAAGTCTTTGCTTGGTAAAGCCCCACCTTATCTCACCTAACTGGTCACCATAGCAACACACACCCGTAGCACGCGCTCCAGCAGGTATATCTCACTGGTCACCCCCAAAGCCAATTCTTTCTTCGGCCGCCTCTCCTTCCAGTTCTCTGCTACCAATGACTGGAACAAACTGCAAAAATATCTGAAGCTGGAGACTCTTACCTCCCTCACTAGCTTTAAGCACCAGCTGTCAGAGCAGCTCACAGATCACTGCACCTGTACATAGCTTATCTGTAAATAGGCCATCTAATCTACCTCATCCCCATACTGTATTTATTTATTTATCTTGCTCCTTTGCACCCCAGTATCTCTACTTGCACAATCATCTTCTGCACATTCTACCATTCCAGTGTTTAAATGCTATATTGTAATTACTTTGCCACCATGGCCTATTTATTGCCTTACCTCTCTTATCTTACCTCATTTGCACCTGCTGTTTATATATTTTTCTACTGTATTATTGATTGTATGTTTGTTTATTCCATGTGTAACTCTGTGTTGTTGTATGGGTCGAACTGCTTTGCTTTATCTTGGCCAGGTCGCAGTTGTAAATGAGAACTTGTTCAGCCACAGGAAACAGAGTTTCTCTGGTCAAGGGTCCTGATACGCCTGTGTTCTGCTATCCTTGTTTTCAGCGCTCGTTTCGTTTTTCCTACATAGCATAGACCACAAATACACTTGATCAGGTATATCACATTTTTTGTGGAACACGTAATATTGCCCTTAATCTTAATGGCCTTGCCCGTAATAGGGTGATTGAACATTGTGCATTTGTTCGTAAAGTTACACTTGGTACGTCGGCCACATCTATAATTACATCCGGCACATTGTCTAGGAAGGTACTACGTGGCACTGGTGGAAGATCAGACCATGTGACTGATGTTGGGGGCGTGTCTGAAGACGACCCGCGGGGGTTCTTTAAACGTATTTTACAGTTGTGGATTGGTTGTGGATTTGGTTGAACTGTTTACCAGTTGGGGAGTACTGAAGGAAGCACTGAACTCATGGTCAGGAGGGCGGGGTGGTTTGGGCTTGAGGCTGTCGTCCTGGGTCGTATTTTTATAACGTTCCCTTACATCATGCAGCCATTCCTCTGGGTAACCCCGCTGTCTGAAACGCTCATCCAGATGGTCGGCTTGTTGTCATAGTCATTCTGTGTGCTACAAATCCTGCGTATGCGACTGTATTGGCTGATGGGGAGGCTCTTTTTTAAGGGTATAGATTGGAAGCTGTCTCCACGTAACAGGGAACTCCTTTCCGTCGGCTTCCAGTATAGGTCCGTGCTAAAGCCACCCCCCCTAATCAAAATGTCAAGAAAACTTGTTTCATGCCCTTCAAAGGTGAGGGTACATTTCAAATGTTCACTGGTTGTATTGATGAAGGAGTGGAATCGATGAAGTTCCTCTGCTGTGCCCTCGACTACAAGGAATACATTATCAATTAAGCGTTTCCAGAGTCTGATAGGATGCAAGAGTTAGGGCTGAAAATCCCATTCAACCACACATACAGATTCGGTGCCATTTTATTACCCATAGCAGTTCCGTCCTGTTGAATGAACATGTCATTTTCAAATATTAAAAAGTTCTCAGTCAGAATAATCTCAGCCAGTTCAACAATACAGTTAGTGCTAGGGAGTGTATCAGTGGGTCGTTGACTAAGACAGTGTATCAGTGGGTCATTGACTAAGACAGTGTGCCAGTGGGTCGTTGACTAAGACAGTGTGCCAGTGGGTCGTTGACTAAGACAGTGTGCCAGTGGGTCGTTGACTAAGACAGTGTGCCAGTGGGTCATTGACTAAGACAGTGTGCCAGTGGGTCGTTGACTAAGACAGTGTGCCAGTGGGTCGTTGACTAAGACAGTGTGCCAGTGGGTCATTGACTAAGACAGTGTGCCAGTGGGTCGTTGACTAAGACAGTGTGCCAGTAGGTCGTTGACTAAGACAGTGTATCAGTGGGTCATTGACTAAGACAGTGTGCCAGTGGGTCGTTGACTAAGACAGTGTGCCAGTGGGTCATTGACTAAGACAGTGTGCTAGTGGGTCATTGACTAAGACAGTGTGCTAGTGGGTCGTTGACTAAGACAGTGTGCTAGTGGGCTGTTGACTAAGACAGTGTGCCAGTGGGCTGTTGACTAAGACAGTGTGCCAGTGGGTCGTTGACTAAGACAGTGTGCCATTGGGCTGTTGACTAAGACAGTGTGCCAATCGGCTGTTGACTAAGACAGTGTGCCAGTGGGCACTAGGCCTCCCTGATGGGGGATGTTAGCATACAGGGATTCAACATCAAAGCAAGCCGTAAGCATCTCCCCATTGATATTGTGTATTGTCTTGAGGGTGTTAATCATACCCATAGAATCGTGTACATATGCAGGGAGTGACACCACACTGGGTTTTTAGAAAGAAATCAACAAAAGCAGCAATATTTACAGTCAATGAGCCAATGGAGGCTACAATAGGTCTCCCTGGAGGCTTATCCAATCATTTGTGGATTTTTGTTTAGGCATGAATAACGGTTCTGATTGGATTGTCTACTTTCATTAACTCATATTATTTTTGCATCGTGTCTCCACATTCCACATTAACAGTGGTGTGGAGTCACATGACAGTTTCTGATAGAAAGTGGTGTTGTTCAATTGTTCCCGGATCTCATTCACATCGTCATCGTGGTTTAACAACATCACAGATCCGCCCTTGTCAACATTACACACGAATGTTTTAATCATCTAATGCTTGTCTCTGTTCTTTATGGAGATTATAGTACACTCTGTATTTCCATGTCTTAGAGACACATCTTTTTCCACCAATCTGCAGTATTTTTCTTGGGAGGGAATTCTGTATCTGGGCCGGACAAAAGGTGGATTTAGCTCGAAAATGGGTATTTATTCTGTGGGAAATGTAATTCTCTATTGTGTGTTTATTGTGTGTGTGTGTGTGTGTGTGTGTGTGTGTGTGTGTGTGTGTGTTTGTGTGTGTGTGTGTGTGTGTGTGTGTGTGTGTGTGTGTGTGTGTTTGTGTGTGTGTGTGTGTGTGTGTGTGTGTGTGCTATGTCAATATGGGACGTTCACTTTGCATTTGTGTTCGCTGTTTATCTGTGTCATGTAGTTTGAATAATGAATTGACTCGTAATTGTAATGATATACATCTCCATACTTGCATATTCTCCCATGCAGACACAGCCGAGATGACGGAGTGTTCAGCAGTTAGGCCAAATTACATCTCTGTTGAGTGCAACAGAAAACAATCTTGTACAGTACTTCTCATCATCCTCTTATTGCCATATAGTACATTTGGGTGCATCGTTTTGATCGGATCCAAAGAATAGGTCCAATGCTCCAATTATTTAGCTGTTTTCCATTTATTTTTCCATTGACTAATTTAAGGGAGTTCTCACTCTAGTGTGAGTCTCTGTGCATGTTTGAGTGAGTGTGTTCCCTCTCCAGTCCAGTTGGTATGAAAGTTATTGGTCATTGGAATACATGCCTGCCCCTCCTCTCCATCCTCTGAGGTAAATGTTTTGCCCAGTTATATTTAGCCTAGTTGAAGATGTCATGGATTCAGAGAAACTCTAGCCTTACTGGATATTTCCATTGCTGTGCTGATGGCGCTGTAACTGTACCTTGACAGTAGCACTGCAGTCAATACAGGGCAGTGGAAGTGTCTCGTGTCCGATGTTATTTGATCTCCTCAAGCGGCTGCCTGAGGAGAATGGAAACTGATAGGCCCTGTGATCCCTCTGCAGACAGCAGGCCACAGATATCACCCTGTAGATAATTCACATACAGGCCAGACCATTGATCCAAGGTTCTGTAGCGCAGGCTGTGTACTTACAAATGAATAATACCAGCATTGCACTTCTATGGGGTATGGATCCAAAATCCCTGTGATATGACTTGTGAGTCCACATCATTTTATTTTCACACGCACACACACACACACACACCTGAATATGGAGATACCTCTTAGCAGCACCCCAGAGTCTAGACAGTGAGAGTCATCCCTCGCTTTCTCCCTTTGTAGAGAACCACAGAGCTGCATAACACACCCATCCATCCCTCCTTCCTATCCATCAGAGGAAATTAGAAACCAGCCCCTCAGATAGCGCTGTCGACTGGGCCATGGGTTTGATCATCTAGCTTATTGTAATCAAATAGGCTGGTGAATGAAGCTGAATGCATATTATTGTTAGCCATGTTTTAGACCCAAGGCACTCTTCTCAAAGCCTCCATTACAGCCATTGTCAGTACTGTAAAGGGCAGCTGAATGACGATCCACAGCCTGTACAATAGACCCTGTACTCATACTCTCCATAGAGCCAAGGTCCCATTCATACAGATAGCAGCGTCCCCTCAGATATAATGGCCTGTTAATGTACTGTATACTAATCATTTGTCACGTGATACTGTGGCCTATGTAGGTAGCACCAGGAAAGCAAGACAAACACATTGTATTAAGAATTCCACAGCTATTGAAACTCTTCACAGATGATTTGGGTAACATTCATTCCAAAGGTTGTTTATATTAGATTGACTTGATCCGCTGATGACTAGAAACAAAACAATTAGATGGAAATGAAGACCAAATTAATCAAAGTTTTCCATTGGTGTTTAATGTGTTGTTGTTAACTATGTTATAATCCCTGTTGGGATCAGGCTTGTGGGGGCGATCAGTGGTTCATGTGTTGACTTGGTAATAGACGCTGCCCACTGCCCCCTGCACGCTCCACTCACTAGACAGACAGAAGGCTGACACGTGGCTTTCTCTAAATTGAATTTTCCACTCAATTAACTCATTAACATTCACTTCTTAATTTTAGAAATGTTTCACTGAGATCATGATTAAACACTCTCTCTCTCTCTCTCTCTCTCTCTCTCTCTCTCTCTCTCTCTCTCTCTCTCTCTCTCTCTCTCTCTCTTTCCCCTCTCCCCCCTCTCTCTCTCTCTCTCTCTCTCTTTCCCTCTCACTTCTCTCTCTCTCTCTCTTTCCCTCTCTCTCTCTCTTTCCCTCTCACTTCTCTCTCTCTCTTTCCCTCTTTCTCTCTCTTTCCCTCTCACTTTCTCTCTGTCTCTCTCTCTCTTTTCCTCTCTCTCTCTCTCTCTCTCTCTCTCTCTCTTTACCCTCTCCCCCTCTCT
Organism: Oncorhynchus clarkii lewisi; assembly: GCF_045791955.1. Taxonomy (NCBI): domain Eukaryota; kingdom Metazoa; phylum Chordata; class Actinopteri; order Salmoniformes; family Salmonidae; genus Oncorhynchus; species Oncorhynchus clarkii. The sequence continues at coordinate 78,814,222 of NC_092147.1, read as the reverse complement.
CTCTCTCTCTCTCTCTTTCCCTCTCTCTCTCTCTTTCCCTCTCACTTCTCTCTCTCTCTCTCTCATTCCCTCTCTCTCTTTCCCTCTCACTTCTCTCTCTCTCTCTCTCTTTCCCTCTTTCTCTCTCTTTCCCTCACTTTCTCTCTGTCTCTCTCTCTCTTTTCTCTCTCTCTCTCTCTCTCTCTCTCTCTCTCTCTCTCTTTCCCTCTCTCTCTCTCTTTCCCTCTCTCTCGCTCTCACTCTATGCTGTAAGGCAGGCTGTCTCCTCTGTATTTGATCACAGTAGTGTCATGTGGTGCAGAAAAAGAGAGTTTGTTGTGCTGTAGTATCATTGTCTGTAGAGGAAGCTAGCAGAGCTAGTTGTTGCATTGTGTCTTGTGTCTTGTGTGGAGTTGACTTGTTATTGGATTGTCATGGTGAGCTGGCGTGTTGTATCATACTTACTGTTCACAGCAGAACTGACTGAGGAGACGAGAGGAAACTGGAAAGTGTTGCATTCTGGGAGCAGATGGGCTGTTCTGGATGCTAATTATGGAAGTCTTAATGAATCTGGCGATAAAGAAAGCAATCTTTGAATTTCTTCAAACACACAGAGAACTACTCTGAGGACGTTCGCACAGCACTCTATAAATGTTTCCGAAATCATATCCCCCAAAATAAAGATGTCAAGTGCTACAATTGACTTCCTACAGACAGAATGAAGACTGAGTGCAGTCTATATATTGGTATGAAGACGTACTTGGTCACCACCTACGGTGTTTGTGCACTCTGGGAAATGTCTCACTCTCTAGCTAGCAGTGACCTCTTTGCTGGTTAAGAGTAAATATTTTATTGTGGTTTTGAAAAGAGTCCTATGGTTTCCCTTTTTTGGTGTTTTGGAAAACGTACAGAGAAGGATGTTCGCCTCTTAGCCACTGCAGAATGAGTACCGTTACGGATAGTTGTGTATTATTGTATGTAGTATTGTACCTTTAAGGATAGTTGTGTATTGTTGTATGTAGTATTGTAACTTTAAGGCTAGTTGTGTGTTGTTGTATGTAGTATTGTACCTTTAAGGATAGTTGTGTGTTGTTGTATGTAGTATTGTACCTTTGAGGCTAGTTGTGTATTGTTGTATGTAGTATTGTACCTTTAAGGATAGTGGTGTATTGTTGTACATATTATTGTAACTTTAAGGCTAGTGGTGTATTGTTGTACATATTATTGTAACTTTGAGGCTAGTTGTGTATTGTTGTATGTAGTATTGTACCTTTAAGGATAGTTGTGTGTTGTTGTATGTAGTATTGTACCTTTAAGGATAGTTGTGTATTGTTGTATGTAGTATTGTACCTTTAAGGATAGTGGTGTATTGTTGTACATATTATTGTAACTTTAAGGCTAGTGGTGTATTGTTGTACATATTATTGTAACTTTGAGGCTAGTTGTGTATTGTTGTATGTAGTATTGTACCTTTAAGGATAGTTGTGTGTTGTTGTATGTAGTATTGTACCTTTAAGGATAGTTGTGTATTGTTGTATGTAGTATTGTACCTTTAAGGATAGTGGTGTATTGTTGTACATATTATTGTAACTTTAAGGCTAGTGGTGTATTGTTGTACATATTATTGTAACTTTGAGGCTAGTTGTGTGTTGTTGTATGTAGTATTGTACCTTTAAGGATAGTTGTGTGTTGTTGTATGTAGTATTGTACCTTTAAGGATAGTTGTGTATTGTTGTATGTAGTATTGTACCTTTAAGGCTAGTGGTGTATTGTTGTACATATTATTGTAACTTTGAGGCTAGTTGTGTGTTGTTGTATGTAGTATTCTCCTTTACCTTGTGATTTTCTGCTACAGCAGTCAGCAACATTTTAGCTTTCATGTGTAGGACTGACATTAACCCCCAATAATAATTCCATCATCATTTAAAAAAACTTGGCATCAACGTTATTTGTCATGCACTGTAGCCTATATGGCATTAGACAAACAGTCTGCTTACATTCATGTGTTAAGCGTGTCACATGCTGTAAGAGTCAAACTGTGTCACGTGTCACGTAGTCTTCCTCCTGGTTGCCAGGACTGCTGGCAACCACAGGTAACAACAGTGGCTCACAGGAGAGAGAGAGATGTCCTCAGCACACCATGGTTTGATTGGCAGGTGTCAGATGACATCGGCAGTGAGGTGAGAGTGATGTCACAGCTCGGACCTGTCACTGTGACAGTGTGATGACATCACATCCTTCCAGAAATAAAAACTTGGAAGGTTTGGTCAGTCCTTTCAAGGAAGTGGCCACAGCATATGTAAACCTCAGTGGAGGGACAAAGAAACATTTGTGTGTGTGCAGTATATTTTGCAAGCTAAGCGGCCATACTGTAGATACATTTTCAGGTGAATGTATTGAAGTTTGTTTATCTATATTGTCCGCTCAGTCAGGCCCATAGCCTTCCGGGAAGAAGGATATTGGATTTGTAAATCATGTTGTAAGCCTATAAAAGATTAGGCCTAGTGCTGGAATACAGTTTCGCTGTAACAGTCAGTCAACAGTAATGGTACAAATCACAGAAGTAGGAATGGGGTATGTTTCACCCCTTAGGCCCCCAAATAAATGGACGGTGACTAGAGAGATCGATAGGAGACTATTAACTGGGTCCAACTTAATAAGTTAACTACAAGCCTGTGTAATGAATTTCCTCATAGGTAATCAGTTAGTATGCTCGAGTTTATGCTTGATGCATTGTGGTCAACCTATTTGGCATTTGTGACCTTTGTATAGTGGCATATAGGGAATTGGAAGGGGTCAAACTACCCCCTGCACACGACACGTCTGTAGGGACCACTGGCGTGCCTCTGTTTGGCTCCCCGAGGGAAACAGGAAGTCCACATCAGTGTAATAGGCGTTTAGCATTATCTAATAGTGCAGCTGAACAGGTCTCTGAAGTTAACTTGGCATTGTGGAAAGACGCACGCTTGAAGCTCTTTGTTCCTCTATTCCCAATGCTTTAAGGAGGGGGGAGGTTAAGTACTGATGGGAGGGAGGCATTTAAGTGGTTTTACACCGATTTCTCCAGCCAGCATTTTTTTTAAGACTCTTTTGGTTTAGGTTTGTTTGGGGCTTTGTGTAATGTTACCATGGCAACGATGTAGTCGCCCTAAGTAGAGGCTGTCATTTTTATGCCGTACCGTCTTGCAGCTTTGTCCACTGTTCCTCACCGCGCCAGGGTTCTTGTCATATGCTAGCAGTGAAGGAGAATATCTAAGATATGTTCATTTGTTGTTTCCACGTTTACCTAAAAGTGGTCATTTTAATCTGCTATTGGCTTTAGTCCTGTAGGAGTCATGGCTGTGGGTCTAAAATATATGGGTCTTTGTTTAGTCTGCTTAGTAAGAAGAGCAGTTTGTAGTTGTATTCCACTCCACAGACACAATATTGTTTCACATTAATTATTAAAAAGCCAAAGAGAGGTGTATTACCTCATCAGCTAATTAATGTACCAACATAACAGATATTGCCGCATATTGTCTCCCGTGACCATGGTTAGCTCACATGCACTGTAGCCAACCTAAATACATGGTGGCCAACCTGACTGATCATATGCTGAACCCTAAAGCTTCCTCTGTGTAGATACAAAGATGGATTTCCAGCCCATCTGTCAAGATGTGAAGGGTAGTCGAGCCCTTAGGAAGATGTGAAGGGTAGTCGAGCCCTTAGGAAGATGTGAAGGGTAGTCGAGCCCTTAGGAAGATGTGAAGGGTAGTCGAGCCCTTAGGAAGATGTGAAGGGTAGTCGTGCCCTTAGGAAGCTGGTGTCTGCTGGTTGGCATGCAGTCATGTACAGTACAGTAAAATACAGAGCACCTCTGAGAGAAAACAGTCCCCTATAAGAGACTAGTCTGTCTAGGACAGCATATGTATACCACTTATATCCTTGCATCTGCTTATCTACATCGAGTCTCTATAAGTCCTGCCTTGGGCTGTCTCCAGTCTGTCTGCCTGTCTGTCTAGAAGAGCTAGCTAGCCTACAGCTCAATGGGAACTCTTCCTCTACTCTAGATCACCCAGGAGAGGCCATGACATCACGCTCACAAGCGAAAGTCTCCAGCACATTGCCCCACCCCACTCCTCTCACCCAACCCTCCTCCCTTTACCCACAATTCCCCTCTTCCGCGCCCAACTTCTGCCCCCGCAGCAGTGCATCGTGGGTCGCATGGGTGAGCTGCCAGGACTTTGACGACTCCTCATGAATAAATGGCAACTAAGGCTGCGTTTACACAGGCAGCCCAATTCTGATATTTTCGCCACTAATTGGTTTTTTGAACAATCACATCAGATCTTTTCACATCAGATATTTTTCAGAGATTATCTGATTGGTTTAAAAAAAATGGGCTGCCTATCTAAAAGTAGCCTCTGTGTTTATGGAAATCATTGTCATTATTTTTCACTGCTTTCTTTTTTGCAGAGGGGATTGTTATTCATGTGATGGAATGCATTTTCTCATTTAACGGTCATTTTTTCCTGAAGCTGGATAGGGTTTTGGGAATTTCTGAATCATAAGTCTTGCCTTTTATTTTCAAGCAGATTTTTAGTCAAAACTGTAACTCGGCCACAAAGGAACATTCACTGTCTTCTTTGTTAGCAACTCCAGTGTAGATTTGGCCTTGTGTTTTAGGTTATTGTCCTGCTGAAAGGTGAATTCATCTCCCAGTGTCTGGTGGAAAGCAGACTGAACCAGGTTTTCCTCTAGGATTTTCCCTGTGCTTAGCTCCGTTACGTAAATGTTTTTATCCTGAAAAACTCCCCAGACCGTAATGATTACAAGCATACCCATAACATGGTACAGCCACCACTATGCTTGAAAATATGAGGAGTGTTACTCAGTGATCTGTTATGTTGGATTTACCCCAAACATAATGCTTTGTATTCAGGACCAAAAGTTAATTGCTTTGCTACATTTTTTGCAGTATTACTTTAGTGCCTTGTTGCAAACAGGATGCATGTTTTGGAATAGTTTTATTCTGTACAGGTTTCTTTCTTTTCACTCTGTCATTTAGGTTAGTATTGTGGAGTAAGTTCAATATTCTTCATCCTTCCTCAGTTTTTGCCCATCACAGCCATTAAACTCTGTAACTGTTTTAAAGTCACCATTGGCCTAATGGTTAAATCTCTGAGCGGTTTCCTTCCTTTCCTGCAACTGAGTTAGGAAGGACGTCTGTATCTTTGTAGTGACGTGGTGTATTGATACACCATCAGAAGTGCAATTAATAACTTCAACATGCTCGAAGGGATATTCAATGTCTGTTGTTTTTTTTTTACCCATCTACCAATAGGTGGTCTTCTTTGCGAGGCATTGGAAAATCTCCCTGGTCTTTGTGGTTGAATCTGTGTTTGAAATTCCCTGCTCGACTGAGGGACCTTACAGATAATTGTATGTGTGGGGTAGAGAGATGAGGTAGTCATTAAAAAATTATGTTAAACACTATAATTGCTCACAGAGTGAACCCTCACTTTATAAATCCTAATGTAGATTTCATATGGACAGACATTCATAGTCATATTAACATACATATTAATATAAACACAGTGTCCTTTACTGACTGAGTCACTGGACTGAGTCCCTGTTAGGGCCTGTTGAGTCTTTACAGACTGTTGAAGTGTCCCTGGGGGAAACCACTCACATAGCCAGGGCTATAATCTACATTGAATGTGCTCTCAGTCCCGAAATTGGATTAAACTGGGGCCAGGAAACTGTCAAGACTGTCTTACACTTAAAAAATAAAATAAAATGTTTCACCTTTATTTAACCAGGTAGGCTAGTTGAGAACAAATTCTCATTTACAACTGTGACCTGGCCAAGATAAAGCAAAGCAGTGTGACACAAACAACAACACAGAGTTACACATGGAATAAACAAACGTACAGTCAATAACACAATAGAAAAAGTCTATATACAGTGTGTGCAAATGGCGTACAAGGCAATAAATAGGCCATAGTAGCGAAGTAATTACAATTTAGCAGATTAACACTGGAGTGATAGAGGTGCAGATGATGATGTGCAAGTAGAAATACTGGTGTGCAAAAGAGCACAAAAGTAAATAAAAACAATATGGGGATGAGGTAGTTGGGTGGGCTGTTTACAGATGGACTGTGTACAGCTGCAGTGATCAGTAAGCTTCTCAGATAGCTGATGCTTAAAGTTAGTGAGGGAGATATAAGTCTCCAACTTCAGCGATTTTTGCAATTCGTTCCAGTCATTGGCAGCAGAGAACAGGCGGCCAAAGTAGGAGTTGGCTTTGGAGATGACCCGTGAGATATACCTGCTGGAGCGCGTGCTACAGGTGGGTGTTGTTATGGTGACCAGTGAGCTGAGATAAGGCAGAGCTTTACCTAGCAAAGACTTATAGATGACCTGGAGCCAGTGGGTCTGGCGACGAATAAGTAGTGAGGGCCACCCGACAAGAGTATACAGGTCGCAGGTGGGTGGTATATGGGGCTTTGGTGACATGCAGAAGTCATCCATAATTCCTCGATTGATACAGCTACATATCATAGTATTGTTTTTGACAATATTACAGCAGCAAAAAACATGGGGGCGTCAGGGTAGCCTAGTGGTTAGAACGTTGGACTAGTAACCGGAAGGTTGCAAGTTCAAACCCCCGAGCTGACAAGGTACAAATCTGTCGTTCTGCCCCTGAACAGGCAGTTAACCCACAGTTCCTAGGCCGTCATTGAAAATAAGAATTTGTTCTTAACTGACTTGCCTAGTTAAATAAAGATAAAAAATAAAAATGTGTTGCTGCTGTAGATCGCATTAGCTAGCGCTAGTTGGCTGTACCTGTGTCAAAACTCTGGTATATTTCATCCTTTAGCTTCTTCTCCATCTTCTTTTTAAATCACTGACTGATCAAAACTGGTTTCCTCATGCTCTCACTTGTCTCTCTGCAGCAGACACTGCATAGTGAGCAGTCTGTTTGGAACATCAAATCACAATAAAATCACAGTATCAAAGCAAAATACATTTAGAATCATTAGAATCACAATACCTATAGAATCATTAGAATCACAATACATATAGAATCATTAGAATCACAATACCTATAGAATCATTAGAATCACAATACCTATAGAATCATTAGAATCACAATACCTATAGAATCGTTAGAATCACAATACATATAGAATCATTAGAATCACAATACCTATAGAATCATTAGAATCACAATACCTATAGAATCATTAGAATCACAATACCTATAGAATCGTTAGAATCACAATACATATAGAATCATTAGAAACACAATACATATAGAATCATTAGAATCACAATACCTATAGAATCATTAGAATCACAATACCTATAGAATCATTAGAATCACAATACATATAGAATCATTAGAATCACAATACCTATAGAATCATTAGAATCACAATACATATAGAATCGTTAGAACCACAATACATATAGAATCGTTAGAATCACAATGCATATAAAATCATTCGAATCACAATACATATAGAATCGTTAGAATCACAATACATATAGAATCATTAGAATCACAATGCATATAGAATCGTTAGAATCACAATACATATAGAATCGGCACCTAAGTGTCATGATAATAACGTGTCTTCGGGTCCCTGGCAGTTTCCAGCCCTAATAGTTACACCAGGAGAGGAAAAAGAGAAGGCTTGGTCAGAGAGGGAAAGCATCAACAAGACTACTTTTCTTTCTCTCCCTTCTGAGGAAGCACGCCCTGTGAAGTTTTCGACCTACGGACATCACAGGAATCCTATTCACTGGCTGGTCTCCATGGAGATAGCTACAGGTATTTTTGAATTCTGAGATGGTTGACTCTTACCCATGTTTCAAAGTGTTTTTCTCGAAACGATTCACTGCCAAAGTGAAGGAATATAATTTGCTGGTGGCTTTGATTGTAAAAGCCTTTTCTTGAACAACATCCATCTGTTTGTAGGCTTTACAGTCAAGGTGCCACTCACAGTCCCTTCCATCTTCTCTGTCTCCTGGCATACTCTCTCTCTTTCTTTCCTGGCCAGGCCAGCTGTTGAGTCATGACTTGTCCCCCTCCACTGATCTGCTCCTTTCCCAATTAGTTATCACTTTCTTTAATAACGTGTGGCTCATGATTTGATCGTTTATCCAAGTACTGCGCCAGGGCTCTTTTATTTCTAAAAAATGGCCCCGTTGTACAGCCATTCTAGCTTTACATAACATCACATTGAACTAGCAGCTGCAAGAACAGAGAACACATGGAGTGCAAAGCAGACTGTAATGTCAAGTGAATGTCACAGTTCCACTTAAGGTTTAATTTCCCTCTGTCACTTTTAATGTATGCACTCATAGTGATTGGCACACAGAGAGATAATGTTTGAGAAAGAGACACCCAGACACAGAGAGGGACAGAGATTGATAAATAGAGAGAAGAGAGGTCTCCCCGTCTCAGACCTTTGGATCACTCTATCCTGTGTGGCCCACGTCTGTCATTGAACAAGGTCGACTTGACCATTACCTCTCAATCTCTCTATATCACTTTGTTTGACATCCTGATCTTTGGTTTTACCTCTCTTTTCTCTCTCTCTCTCTTTATATATACAGTATATATACAGTGCCTTGCGAAAGTATTCGGCCCCCTTGAACTTTGCGACCTTTTGCCACATTTCAGGCTTCAAACATAAAGATATAAAACTGTATTTGTTTGTGAAGAATCAACAACAAGTGGGACACAATCATGAAGTGGAACGACATTTATTGGATATTTCAAACTTCTTTAACAAATCAAAAACTGAAAAATTGGGCGTGCAAAATTATTCAGCCACCTTAAGTTAATACTTTGTAGCGCCATCTTTTGCTGCGATTACATCAGTAAGTCGCTTGGGGTATGTCTCTATCAGTTTTGCACATCGAGAGACTGAAATTTTTTCCCATTCCTCCTTGCAAAACAGCTCGAGCTCAGTGAGGTTGGATGGAGAGCATTTGTGAACAGCAGTTTTCAGTTCTTTCCACAGATTCTCGATTGGATTCAGGTCTGGACTTTGACTTGGCCATTCTAACACCTGGATATGTTTATTTTTGAACCATTCCATTGTAGATTTTGCTTTATGTTTTGGATCATTGTCTTGTTGGAAGACAAATCTCCGTCCCAGTCTCAGGTCTTTTGCAGACTCCATCAGGTTTTCTTCCAGAATGGTCCTGTATTTGGCTCCATCCATCTTCCCATCAATTTTAACCATCTTCCCTGTCCCTGCTGAAGAAAAGCAGGCCCAAACCATGATGCTGCCACCACCATGTTTGACAGTGGGGATGGTGTGTTCAGGGTGATGAGCTGTGTTGCTTTTACACCAAACATAACGTCTTGCATTGTTGCCAAAAAGTTCAATTTTGGTTTCATCTGACCAGAGCACCTTCTTCCACATGTTTGGTGTGTCTCCCAGGTGGCTTGTGGCAAACTTTAAACAACACTTTTTATGGATATCTTTAAGAAATGGCTTTCTTCTTGCCACTCTTCCATAAAAGCCAGATTTGTGCAATATACGACTGATCTGGTCTTGGTAGATTTGCAGTGGTCTGATACTCCTTCCATTTCAATATTATTGCTTGCACAGTGCTCCTTGGGATGTTTAAAGCTTGGGAAATCTTTTTGTATCCAAATCCGGCTTTAAACTCCTTCACAACAGTATCTCGGACCTGCCTGGTGTGTTCCTTGTTCTTCATGATGCTCTCTGCGCTTTTAACGGACCTCTGAGACTATCACAGTGCAGGTGCATTTATACGGAGACTTGATTACACACAGTGGATTGTATTTATCATCATTAGTCATTTAGGTCAACATTGGATCATTCAGAGATCCTCACTGAACTTCTGGAGAGAGTTTGCTGCACTGAAAGTAAAGGGGCTGAATAATTTTGCACGCCCAATTTTTCAGTTTTTGATTTGTTAAAAAAGTTTGAAATATCCAATAAATGTCGTTCCACTTCATGATTGTGTCCCACTTGTTGTTGATTCTTCACAAAAAAATACAGTTTTATATCTTTATGTTTGAAGCCTGAAAAGTGGCAAAAGGTCGCAAAGTTCAAGGGGGCCGAATACTTTCGCAAGGCACTGTATATACAGTGTTGTAATGATGTGAAAATAGTTAAAATAAAAATGGGAAAATAAATAAATATAAATATGGGTTGCATTTACAATGGTGTTTGTTCTTCACTGGTTGCCCTTTTCTCGTGGCAACAGGTCACAAATCTTGCTGCTGTGATGGCACACTGTGGTAGGTATATCACCCAATAGATACAGTATGGGAGTTTATCGAACTGGATTTGTTTTCAAACTTTTTATGGGTCTGTGTAATCTGAGGGAAATATGTGTCTATTGTGGTCATACATTTTGCAGGTCATTTTCTACCTCATGTTGTTGGCAGTGTGCACATAGTCTGTCTTCTCTTGAGAGCCATGTCTGTCTACGGCAAGGCTATGCTCACTGAGTCGTACATAGTCAAAGTTTTCCTTAATTTTGGGTCAGTCACAGTGGTCAGTTATTCTTCCACATTGGACAGTTATTCTTCAACATTGGACAGTTACTCTTCAACAGTGGACTGTTATTCTTCCACAGTGGACTGTTATTCTTCCACAGTGGACAGGTATTCTTCCACAGTGGACTGTTATTCTTCCACAGTGGACAGTTATTCTTCCACAGTGGACAGGTATTCTTCCACAGTGGACAGGTATTCTTCCACAGTGGACTGTTATTCTTCCACAGTGGACAGGTATTCTTCCACAGTGAACTGTTATTATTCCACAGTGGACAGTTATTCTTCCACAGTGGACAGGTATTCTTCCACAGTGGACTGTTATTTTTCCACAGTGGACAGGTATTCTTCCACAGTGGACAGGTATTCTTCCACAGTGGACTGTTATTCTTCCACAGTGGACAGTCATTCTTCCACCGTGGACTGTTATTCTTCCACAGTGGACAGTTATTCTTCCACAGTGGACAGGTATTCTTCCACAGTGGACAGGTATTCTTCCACAGTGGACAAGGTATTCTTCCACAGTGGACAGGTATTCTTCCACAGTGGACAGGTATTCTTCCACAGTGGACAGTTATTCTTCCACAGTGAACAGTTATTCTTCCACAGTGGACAGGTATTCTGCCACAGTGGACAGGTATTCTTCCACAGTGGACAGGTATTCTTCCACAGTGAACAGGTATTCTTCCACAGTGGACAGCTATTCTGCCACAGTGGACAGGTATTCTTCCCCAGTGGACAGGTATTCTGACACAGTGGACAGGTATTCTGCCACTGTGTACTCTCTGTTTAGGACCAAATAGCACTCTAGTTTGCTCAATTTATTTGTTAATTCTTTCTAGTGTGTCAAGTAATTATGTTTGTGTTTTCTCATGATTTGGTTGGGTCTAATTGTGTTGCTGTCCTGGGGCTCTGTGGGGTCTGTTTGTGTTTGTGAACAGCTTGCTTAGGGGACTCTTCTCCAGGTTCATTTCTCTGTCGTTGATGGCTTTGTTATGGAAGGTTTGGGAATTTCTTCCTTTTAGGTGGGTTTATAATTGAACGTCTCTTTTCTGTATTTTGATAATTAGCCATTATCAGCCTAATTCTGCTCTGCATGCATTATTTGGTGTTTTACATTTTACATGTACATTGTTTTTACCATCGAGGACCACTTTGGAAACAAGCATTTAATTAATACTTTCAAGTGATATCCTCTGCAAAAAGTTTATCCCATTTTGTGAATTATTGTTTGGTCAGTGGACCCATGACCTCACAACCATAAAAGGCAATGGGTTCTATAACTGATTCAAGTATTTTTTGCCAGATCCTAATTGGTATGTAGAGTTTTATGTTCCTTTTGATTGCATAGAAGGAAGGCCCTTCTCACCTGTCTCTCAGATCGTTTGCAGTTTTGTGGAAGTTATCTCTCTTTCTCTCTCACTCTCTCACTCTCTCACTCTCTCACTCACTCACTCACTCACTCTCTCTCTCTCTCTCTCTCTCTCTCTCTCTCTCTCTCTCTCTCTCTCTCTCTCTCTCTCTCTCTCTCTCTCTCTCTCTCTCTCTCTCTCTCTCTCTCTCTCTCTCTCTCACACACACACACACACACACACACACACACACATGCACACACACACACACATGCGTCCCCACTTTTCTCTAAGTAATTGCTTCCTCTTTTGGTCTGAATTAGTCCCTGTGGTTGGCGGTGCCTTTTAAAGTTAGTGTGTGGCAGAACGCTCTCTCTCATTCCGGAATATTACTATGTGGCTCTGTGCCTGCAGGTTTGCTGTAACCCTGTAACACGGGCTGACATGCTAACTTCAGCTATTCACGGTGGCTGGGAGGTGTCATGCAGGTAAGAGGCTTGTCACCTTCTCCGGGACATGAAGAGACAGGTCCAAAGACTGAACTCTAGTTTCAGTCCTGTGGGGGTTTGGTTACTGTCATAACTGTACTGGTTGTTTGGGCTGAATGGGTTCCCCTGGATCAAGTGTGTGGATAGAGTAGCTCCCACTAGTGGGATGTATTTGTTGCTTCACAATATTTACTCTCATTTACTTCAGCCCAGTTTAACCATCCCTTGATGAGATACTGTATGTAGGCTATTGTGTTTCAATGTATGGTTTTGTAGCTCTAGTAAGACTTCATGCTCACCTGTACCTCTGCTGGTGTCCTTGTGTGAATGTCCGGTACACCTTTCTTTTGTCATATGATCTGGGTGTTGACATCCTGTACTCTCTTACCCCTTCTTACACCTTTGTCCCCCCTTATCCCCCCGTTCCCTTCTGGTAGTGATGGTTCTGTCATCAGCGGGTCCTCACAGTGGACCTGGGGTCAGGTTTCCCAGGCTTCCGGATGGGTCTCTGTCCCTGGCAGAGCATGGTGGCTCCGATAGCGGCAGGAATAGGAACACACACATTCCCACATTACATTCTCCTCTTCACCGGATCCTTCACCTCAGAATCTTCTGCCTGCCTAGCTCCTACGCTAAGTCTAGAAGGACGGTATGAGACACGGCGTACCCGTACACACATACATACACACATACGAACACACACATGCAGGCACGTACAGACACAATATGAGAGCTTTATATTACACTCATTTATTCTTCACTGATTCTGACACTGCTTCAACAACTGATAATCGTTTATTTTCTCAGCAAGGACACTCGGTGTCTTTGAGAGTATTGAATGGAGAGTATGCCTTCAGAGAGTGTCAGGTTACCATCTGGGAATTGCCTCAACAACGTGAAATGGAATGTGTCTGTGTGTATGCGTATGTGTGGGAGGGAGAGAGGGATGAAGAGGGAGAGAGAGGGAGAGAGGGATGAAGAGGGAGAGAGAGGGAGAGAGAGGGATGAAGAGGGAGAGAGAGGAATGAAGAGGGAGAGAGAAGGAGAGAGAGGGATGAAGAGGGAGAGAGAGGAATGAAGAGGGAGAGAGAGGGATGAAGAGAGATAACTCTGTCCAGAGCTGTTATAATTGTGCTTGCCCATGCTTGTCCATTCACTAAATCCTGTCCATTTATGACATTGTATTTCTGGACCTGGGGAATAGCCTACTATACTGTGTGTGTACAGTATGTGTGTGTACGGTATGTGTGTGTACAGTATGTGCTTGTAAAGTATGTATGTGTAAAGTATGTGTGTACAGAATGTGTGTGTACAGTATGTGTGTGTACGGTATGTGTGTGTAGAGTTTGTGTGTGTAAAGAATGTATGTGTACAGTATGTGCTTGTAAAGTATGTATGTGTAAAGTATGTGTGTGTACAGTATGTGTGTGTATGTGCCTGCCCCGGCACGCTCATTAGGCAGGATTAGACGACTGCCTATGTCGGCTGATTGATCAAGACGCACCTCCTATAACACATAAAAAAAAATAATGTGTTGCAGTCTGGACCGGCCTTGAGGTCCACGTGCCACGGACCAAATCTGAATCAATCGTAGAAGTCAATGTTTGGTTCAGATTTTATTTGGTCTGGTCCAGCCTTGATTTGGCCCAAACATAGATGTCTATAAATGATGTCTTTTCACCTTTCATTCAGAACCTAAAGTGAATCTAATTTTAACTTATTTTCAACCTTATTTTGCTTACTGGGACTATTCTAGTAAGGATGACCATTTTTTTGTCTTGCGTAGGGCGACAGAATGGCCAGGACCGGCCCTGTGCCTGCCTGCATATCTGTTTATCATGCTGGACGTCCATGGTATGTCCTGTGCCTTGCTGTCTAGCTGCTGTTGCCATGTCGACAGCTGTATACATTCGTCAAGCCCTGAGACGGAGTGGGGTCACAAGGTTGCGCCTTAAATACTTTGCCCTTATTTGGTCGTGTTACTGTAGGACCTTGAATACATCACCGCAGTACTGAGTATTACTGTAGCTTATAGTGTACAGACCAGCACAGTAGCTAGAGTGGCTATAGCAGAGGAGACTGGTAATTCACTATTGCAGTACTGCAGTTGGATATAGTCTTATTAACCGTGTTCTAATCTGTGGCTCCGCAGAAAGAGGTGCTCTCTCAGTCTTTTATAAAACCCCCCCTAGAATCAGCATCCTAAAATACACAATTCTGTCTCTCCAACTGTTCAGTTCAACACTTTAGTTTAATCATCTGTTTGTTTGTTGGGTTGAATTTCTTGCACTCCATGTCAATTTGAGCTCAGCGTTTAAACACACAGTAAATGGAAAGTAGACAGAGAGGAGATCCAAGAGTGGCAGACTGGGAGATGAAGAGGGGATTTGGCTGATGGAAAAGAAGAGTAGTGTGAACGATAGAGAGAGCGAGAGAGCAGAGTAGAAGAGTGGATTACTAGAGGAAGAGAGTGTGAGATGTAGAAGGCATTGTGTGCCCTGGTGAAAGCACTGCCATGTTGTGGAGAAGCAGGCTGAAAGGTTACCTCAATATCGGAGAGAATTATCATAGATTGCAGAGTGCCCAAAGGACAGGAAGTCTCTCTTGCTCGCAGCACGAAACCCAATAACCTTAAACCTCAATGTTTAAATATTGTGTGTCCACTGTAAAGATACTACAATGACATTTACATTTACTCTGAGTGAAGATTGGAGTTGATAACAGAAACAGGTTCTGCTGATACTATTAGAAACAAATGGCTGATTTGATAAAAACAACAACAACATTATAGTACACAGCAAATGTTGGTGGTGTTGAGGTAAAAAGGGTTGTGGGTAGGGTCGGGCGGGCGGTATTCAGATATTCATATCATCATACCGTCCTTTTCTCATCCCAGGATTTAAGGAATTACCAGTTTAGTACAGAAGGGGGCGGCAAAAGACCTGCAAAAAAAGCCCATTGGGCGTCTATTAAAACAAAAACTAAATTAGTAATAGCAAATTTCCTTGGAGGCTGCTAGCTAAATATGCTAATGAGCGCAAACAAAAAAATAATCAATCAAGCTCATAAAGTTATACATATATAGGTAGGCACTACCAAATGTCATTTTTGGTCAGTTTGGACATTTACTAGTGAATGTGAATGAGAGACCTTGTGCAAATGAACAAAGTTTTGTAGCATGCTTGTCTGATGGAATAACAGGTTTGGCTCTGGAGCAGCATGTGTACACGCTGTGTCTGTGTGGAGTCGCTAAGGCAACGGGCCTGCCTGCTCTGCTCAGAGAAGATGGGGGAGGAGCAGAGAGGCCGAGAATGGAGAGGAGAAAAAAATGCAAGGAAATCAAGCTGCAGTGGCAGCTGTACAGACAACTCATCCAATGGGCTTTGACTTCTCTAACACGGCAGAAAGCTACCACAATATGATGCCCCGTCACCTTATTAATTCAGCCACTTACTTAGATAACTAGTAAGTTAAACTTAGGGTTCTAAAATGCTTGTCATTGCAATTTCTACTCGGCATCAGACTCATTTTGTGCTTCAGTTGCACTTCTCCACTCGAGAATTCATCAGCAGACAGCACTCTGACTGATGTGTAGCTCCTTTTCTCCATTACTTTTCTTGGTGTAGCCAGACTACTTTTCTCCAGGACTTTTCTTGGTGTAGCCAGACTACTTTTCTCCAGTACTTTTCTTGGTGTAGCCAGACTACTTTTCTCCAGTACTTTTCTTGGTGTAGCCAGACTACTTTTCTCCAGTACTTTTCTTGGTGTAGCCAGACTACTTTTCTCCAGTACTTTTCTTGGTGTAGCCAGACTACTTTTCTCCAGTACTTTTCTTGGTGTAGCCAGACTACTTTTCTCCAGTACTTTTCTTGGTGTAGCCAGACTAATTTTCTCCAGTACTTTTCTTGGTGTAGCCAGACTACTTTTCTCCAGTACTTTTCTTGGTGTAGCCAGACTACTTTTCTCATGTAAAATGCTAGATTAACATTAAGCAAAACATTAGGAAATGTAGCTGGCTACATTCTTTCTATGATAAACAGTAGACCCATATCGTTTTTGGAGAAAAGACCTAGCTTGTTCATTGCAAGCTAATTTCCTTGTGTGGCTGACAGCCAAATAGTGTTACACTTCTGTTGTCATTTGATGAAAATTAATCTATTTTCTGCCGAATGTGTTGCATCAATGTATTTTCCGTGAAGGAAAACTAGAGTTGCACATCCCTGAACACTCTATTGAAGCAAGACAACACTGTTGACTTTCAATATAAAAGGTGACCCCTGTCAATAAACAGCTGGACTCACTTGCTCCTGCTTTCTCCTGTTGTACTGTCTGAACCGTTCTGGGGAACTACAGTAAGCTTCATAATGTCACACCCTGTGACAGGTGTAATGAAGGTGAATCGCGTAACATATTGCACAAGTTGACTGCAGGTAGTTACTTAAAAAGCAGCTACCAATATTACAATTCATTGAAAAACGGTATTGAAAAACCATCCCGTGGCTATTTCCAAATACCCTGGTATATGGTATATACGGTATACCTCCCAAGCCTAGTTGTGAGTGTTATATCTAAATGTTGATTCTAGTGCGGTTAACACCAGTGGGATTGAAATGACGTTTTATTTGAATCACAGTGGAATCAACACCACATGGTGTTGCTGTTACTCGACTGTGTTGAGTTAATTTCTGTTAACTCTCTCAGAATGAAAAGCACATGTGAGTGGTCTCATTATCATATTTCCCGCATGCTTTGTGGTTGAATGGTTTGAGTGTGATATTGAGATGATAGTTCCAGTTCAGATGGTTTAGGTAGTCTTGGTTAAAAAGTTATTCATCATAACAGTCATTCTAAACTCAGATTGTGGGTGATGAAAATAGTTGAATATCCTCCCTATGATTGGATTCCAAAGAATTTCAAATTACTACGAGCTAGTATATTGGGACTTTGCAGGTCTGATATGGCCCATGAGGATTTTCAGACCACAATGTTGGGGGAACACCTGGCCGTAACTAAAGGCCTTATGAAACATCTAATGTATTGTCACGAAGGGTTTACTTTCAATCAAACACATTCACTTAGGCTGTCACTTGGTGAAGGCTTCAGGATGGAAAATTGACGAATGCAACAACCAAGTCTCGGTCACTAACACACACAGTCATCGTTGGCTAACTCTAACATTCACTTTGTTCCACACTATTTCGGTGGGTCACATATAAACTCTAAGAAAGTGATACATGTATGAACACTTTCAGTGGGTTCGCCTGCTCATGTAGGTATGCAATTGTGTGTTGACACGGTATGTGTGTGTGTAGACAGCATGGTCGCGGTGAATGTGCAGTAGTCACCCTGTGAGTAAGTAAGGGAGTTTGGCATGGCTGCCTCAATAACCTGCTCAGCGGCTGCCTAGTCAACAGAGACACACACTGTTCTGTTCACTCACTGACCACAGCTCTAAGCACATATTACTATGGCAGCAGGTAGCCTAGAGGTTAAGAGCATTGGGCTAGTATCCGAAAGGTTGCTGGTTTGAATCCCCAGGTCAACTAGGGGAAAACTCTATTGATGTGCCCTTAAGAAAGGCACTTAAACCCTAATTGCTACTATAAGTTGCTGTGGATAAGACTAAAATGTAAATGTTCTACTTTACAGTACATGATCAATGCAGATTCACCTCTTCCACTCCTGTCCTGGTCTGTGACACTCACTGGCCACCCAAGGGTTGAACTAAACTTCAGCTAAGAGGGCGAGACACAATTGTGGGACTTGACAAGGTTAGGAAAGGATGATAGACTGTCTCTTGTTCTCCCGGTCCCTGTCTGTCAGCACTGATTCTGGAGCCTGTGGAAGGACCCTGTCTTTTTCCCCTAGAGAGGTCACACACAGCGACAGGCTGTTCTGCACATTGTCTTCCGTTTCAGTGATAAGACAGAGAGAGAGTGAGAGAGTGAGCGTAGAAGAAGTGTTTTGCCGTGTGAATCATTCAGTGGATAAATCTTTAGGCCACTGAAGGAGATAGAGAGTGTGTATGGAGACAGAAACCATTAAGTCTAGTTGCGTCACAGGAGCACAAGACAAGCTTTTCTCTCTTTTCTCTCTTTTCTTTCAACGGCGGGGTCGTGAGATTGTTCCAGATTGTTCCATGTCAGGAGTGTGGCGGCGTATGGGGAAAGAAGATGCTTTAAGAAGCCACCATAATTCCGTCCTGTAAATCCTGGCCTTATAAGCCTGTGTTACCCTGGCCCAAGCCCAGCTTCGGAGAACAGCAGGAAGACCACCGTTTTCCCTCCTTTCCCCCTGCTTCTTCCCTCTCTGCACCATGAATGTAGCGTTGTGTCCAACTGGGCAGCTGAAAGCTATTTAGTGAAACCATGGTGAAACCATGACATCTCCAAACACTGGGACATTGGCACAGGAGAGCACAGCGCCAACATAGCCATCAAACTCTCACTTTTATCCCTCCTTCCCCCTCTAGTTAACCAGCTGAGAAGGGATATGGAGAAAAAGACTCATTGGTCAATGAAACAGCATTGATTCAACCAGTGTGTGCCCAGTGGGGAGAGAGAGGGGGGGAGAAAAATAGAGAAGGCGAGAGAGGGGGGGAAGGAGATAAGGAGAGAGGGGGAGAGAGAGAGAAAGAGAAACCCAATTTTGAGAAAACAAAAAGATAATTACTTGACACATTGGAAAGAATTAACCAAAAAATAGAGCAAAGTGGAATGGTTCTGGCCCTAAACAGAGAGTACACAGTGGCAGAATATCTGAGAGAGAGATAGAGAGAGGGAGAGATGGGGAGAGAGAGAGACAGAGAGAGAGAGAGAGAGAGACAGAGAGAGAGAGGGAGAGACAGAGAGAGAGAGAGAGACAGAGAGAGAGAGGGAGAGACAGAGAGAGAGAGAGACAGAGAAAGAGAGAGAGAGAGATAGAGACAGAGAGAGAGACAGAGAGAGAGAGAGATAGAGACAGAGAGAGAGAGACAGAGAGAGAGAGACAGAGAGAGAGAGAGTTTGAGTTTTAAATACTCTTTATTGGGTCTGGGGGCCCACCACACAATAAATACTCATACAAAACCACAGTTACACATCAATTAAAAACACAACTCCAATTCCTCCTCCACAGTAACAAAACACAACAGCCTCTGAATACCCCATATACTCAAAAACAGATCAATATTGTTGACAAGTTTATAATAAGCAAACTCAACCCTTAGTCTCGCTGCCAACATTCCCTCCAGCATTCCCACCACATCCACAGACCCCTGTCCCCGAATGCTGTTCTTTCGGGTCTTCCATATCGCTAATTTTGCTGCCCCTAACACAAAATTAAGCAACACAACTACACCCTTTTGACTGAACCTGTACTTTGGCCCAAATATATACAGTTGGGAAGAGAAAACCTCTCCCAACGTTGAGAACCAATCAGTGATCAGATCAATCATCCCAACCAACCTGGGACACAGTAAAAACAGATGTGCCAGAGATTCATCTTCAGCACAGAATGGACACCCCTCCCCAACAGTAGGGTCCAGGTGTACCAGATGCATGTTGGTGGCTATAGCTCCATGTATTATCCTCCATTGGAGGTCAGCTGTCCTCTTATCAATAGGCAGTTTATACAATGATCGCCAACAGCCTTTTGGAGAAGCACCTGGACCAAGCACATCCGCCCACCTCGTCGATTTTACCCCTTCCAGGGAAGAGGCATGGGACACCTTCACACATGTTCTGTACATAGCCTTCTTTCCCACCTCGTTGAACTCCCCCAGCTCCGGGGTATCGAAGGAAAGCAGCATCCCCGCGTCCTCCTCAAATGCCCCCATCGCAGCACTAACAATCAGTGCAGGGAACACATAATCCAGACCCTCCTTCCACCGATCAGAATTGGAAATGTCAGTCACATACTGCAGATGAAGCACTGGCAAGGAGTCGCAGACCTCATCGACGACCTTCCTCAGTAGGCGAGATGATCGGATCCCCGCTCTTTCTCTCAGCTCCTCCAATCTGCTCCTGCTCCGCATCAGATGACCCAGCTTGGTACACCCCACGCCTAATAGGCATGAACGTAGGCTAGCTGAAACCAGAACACGGGACTGGATGGCAGTGTTATGAAAAAGAGGCTCTTCAAAAAGCCACATCCCTGGTGGCGTGCCGGTCTTACGGGACTTGACAAAGACTCTCCAAGCCTGCATAACAGACTCATAAAATGGAGTCAGGCCAGTCAAATCACCCCCCTCCAGCTTTAAGAGGAAAATATGTTTGTCTAAGCCCAAACAGCCCGCTCTCCTCATCAATATGTAGGCTGTTTCGACCCAGCTAGAACAGTCTCTGTACAACAATCTCTGAACTGCTTGGAGCCGGAAAGCCGTGATCCTAGAGGAAATGTCCACCAGGCCTTGCCCACCCTCGTGCAGTGGCAGATACAGGGCTGCAGCTTTGATCCAGTGTTGTCCAGACCAGAAGAAATTGACAAGGGTCCTCTGAAGCTCTTGTATCAGACCCTTTGGTGGCTGTAAAATCATTAGTCTGTGCCACAGGGTAGAAGCAGCAAGATTATTAGCTACCAGGACCCGTCCCCTATAGGACAGCTGGGGCAACACCCATTTCCACCTTGACAGTCTGGCACACACTTTCTCCACTACACCCTCCCAGTTCTTTTTCTGAAAGACATCGGAGCCTAGAAAAACTCCCAAAGTCTTCATTCCATCTCTGCCCCACTGAAGCCCCCCTGGTAACCGTGGAGCGGACCCCATCTGAAGCTGACCTGCCCACAGCGCTTCACTCTTTCCCCAATTGACTCTAGCTGAGGAGGCCCCCTCATACATCTTTAAAGTGTTTGAGAGAACCTTAACATCCTCACCCCCTGTAATAAAAACGATCACGTCATCTGCATACGCAGACAGTGCTATCGTGGGACCCTTCATTACACCTGGCACAGAGAAACCAGTAAGCTTCGCTCTTAAAAAACAAAGCATTGGTTCAATCGCCAGACTATATAACTGCCCTGAAATTGGGCATCCCTGCCTGATGCCCCTTTCGACAGGGATGGGGCAACTCAAACCACCACCAACCTTCACCATACACGAGGCTCCAGCATACAGTAAATTCACCCAAGACAGAAAAACATCCCCAAACCCAAAGGCTTTCATTGTTTTAAACAAGTACTGGTGGTCCACACGATCAAAAGCCTTCTCCTGATCCAACGAAAGTAAACCCACATTTACAGCAGACAGTTTACAAATGTCTAAAACATCTCTTATCAGAAACAAGTTGTCAACAATAGAGCGATCAGGTACACAGTAGGACTGGTCCTTGTGGATCAACAATCCCAGATAGTCTTTCAACCTGTTTGAGAGACATTTAGAAACAATTTTGTATTCTGCGCACAGCAAGGCAACAGGTCTCCAATTTTTTATGAGAGCCAAATCCCCCTTTTTTGGCAACAGTGAAAGCACCGCACGTTGACAGGATACAGGAAGAGAACCCTCATGAAAAGATTCACACACCACTTCATAAAAATCCTCCCCAATAGACCCCCAAAAGTGCTTGTAAAACTCAGATGGTAAACCATCGATGCCAGGGGCTCGGCCTGTTGAGAGCTGCATAACTGCTGTGGACAGCTCTTGCAATGTAATATCAGCGTCCAATGCGACTCTCTGCTCAGGTCCCAATTGAGGAAGACCGTGTAACAACTGTTCAGTACATAAAGAGTCACAATCCTCCGCCTTATAAAGGGATGAGTAAAAATCCACGGCATGTTGACGCATTTCAATATCATTCGTGGTCACCTTCCCATCAGGGAGACGAAGGCAGACCATCTG
>NC_092147.1:78759558-78787058 GCF_045791955.1 Oncorhynchus clarkii lewisi | reverse complement strand
CTCAGGGTGTCCAGGGGACTGTGTTAAATCATCCATTCACTGTCTCAGGGTGTCCAGGGGACCATGTTAAATCATCCATTCACTGTCTCAGAGTGTTCTGGGGACTGTGTTAAATCATCCATTCACTGTCTCAGGGTGTGCAGAGGACCATGTTAAATCATCCATTCACTGTCTCAGGGTGTGCAGAGGACCATGTTAAATCATCCATTCACTGTCTCAGGGTGTGCAGAGGACCATGTTAAATCATCCATTCACTGTCTCAGAGTGTGCAGAGGACCATGTTAAATCATCCATTCACTGTCTCAGAGTGTGCAGAGGACCATGATCAGACACCAAATGGAAAAACTACTACCTGTACTCCAATAGGAATGATCAAATGGAGTGAGCACTGATCATGCACGCTGATCCCCTGTTTTAGCCAATAGGAATGGTATTTGTCTGATTTATCAGTAGCCCTTCCAATCATATGGGCAGGGAGGAGGCCTGGCCAGAGAGGGACCCCAGTGGATAATGGGATGAGGGCGCAATGAGAATGATTGTCTCCGCTGCGTCATTAGAAGGGCTGTGACGATACCCTTTTGCATTATTCTGTAGAGATGATGTATCTCTGTATCTCTCTTTCATTCTCACGCTCTCTCTGAAAGTGCATCAGAAGCCTGTTAAGGGCCTGTGAGTCACTGCAGTGGGTAGACTGGTGTTCCTGCTGTGGCAAAGGGCTCTCTGTAGTGGGCAACACACACACACACACACACACACACACACACAAACACACACAGTTTGTGTGTCGTACTACAGTCTCTTTTTTTCTCTGTCTCTGCTGGGTCTTTCTCTGTCCTTCTCTGCTCTTCCATGTTATAACCAGGTTATAACCTGGTTATAAACAGGGCAGTTACGCATGGTTTGTGAAAACATGGTTGATAGTTGTGGGTTCATGTTTGAATGTGTGAACAGACAGACAAATAGCAGTTACACACCAGAGTAGGTCTGGCCCCTCCCTTGCCCCTGCCTGGCCCCTGGCCCCTGCCTGGCCCCTGTGTGTGTGTGTGTCTGTGTGCGTGCGTGCGTGCGTGCGTGCGAGAGAGAGAGAGAGAGAGAGAGAGAGAGAGAGAGAGAGAAAGCTCTCATATGACGTCAATGTGGTTCATAGAGAGAGCCTGGTGGAACTGGGAAGGACTTTACGGATTTATGTTGTGTGGTTCTCTAAAACGAATATTATTTTGCAACCATCAGTATTTCTACAACCTTCATGTCTATAGTGAAGAATAGCTGCAGTACTGTCATTTTTGAACGGCCTGGTTGTTTCCCAGGCTGATGGACTGATTGCTGTGTGTGAACTGAGCGTCTCCAGGTATTAACTGGGCTTTACTCTCCTGGTGGTCTTATGGGAGGTATTTTACACAGAGAGCTGGGAGACTGGCTGACCCCCCTCTCTATAAAGGGAACATTAATCCCCATCCCATCGATGTAGACATTGAGCTAAAGGACTATAGGCTATAGGCTACCATAGTCATGAATAGAAATGAGTTGGATTTATGCTGAACAGAGTTAGCGCCTCACAAAGTAAGTACTTGATGTAGGCTAACTCACCTTGTCCACCAGACCACCACCAATGGGCCCAACATGACCTGTTTTTACACTCAAACGTACAGTACACTGCAGCACATTACTAAAGCAATCTGTGGCTAATCCCTCAGAGATACACTGTGACTCATCTGTTTGTACTCACAGGTGCAAAGGTGACCCCATTCCACTATCTCACAGGCACTCTGCAGCAATCGTCTCTCTCTCTCTCTCTCTCTCTCTCTCTCTCTCTCTCTCTCTCTCTCTCCCTCCATTCTCTCTCGCTCCCTCTCCCTCCTCTCCCTCCTCTCCCCTCTCTCTCTTCTCCCCTCTCTCTCCTCTCCCCTCTCCCTCCTCTCTCCTCTCCCTCCTCTCCCTTCTCCCTCCTCTCCCCTCTCCCTCCTCTCCCCTCTCCCTCTTCTCTCCTCTCCCTCCTCTCCCCTCTCCCTCCTCTCCCCTCTCGCTCCCTCTCCCCTCTCCCTCCATTCTCTCTCGCTCCCTCTCCCCTCTCCCTCCTCTCTCCTCTCCCTCCTCTCCCCTCTCCCTCCTCTCCCCTCTCCCCTCTCCCTCCTCTCCCCTCTCTCTCTTCTCTCCTCTCTCTCCTCTCTCCTCTACCTCCTCTCCCTTCTCCCTCCTCTCCCTTCTCCCTCTCCCTCCTCTCCCCTCTCCCTCTTCTCTCCTCTCCCTCCTCTCCCCTCTCCCTCCTCTCCCCTCTCGCTCCCTCTCCCCTCTCACTCTTCTCCCCTCTCCCTCCTCTCCCTTCTCTCTCCCCTCTCTCTCCTCTCCCCTCTCTCTCCCATCTCCCTCCTCTCCCCCTCCCTCAAGCATCTCCTATATGGCTGGATTCAGTAACTTCCCATGTTGTAGATTGTCTTCAGTCTTCAGGCTGGGGGAGAAAGAGGATGACTAATGAATGATCACCTAAACAAACCACGCCAATGTTTAAGTGCTCTTATCTCTGCCCCTCTTAATGACTTTGACAGCATTGTTGCCTTGAGTGGAAACTAGTTTAGTTTTAATTAAGTCACTTAAAGTGTGCCACTCAAAGTCAAAGACTATTCCCTAAAGTGCCGCTTTATAACACACTATAGACAGAGAGAGAGAGAGGCAGAGAGAGAGATAAACCAAGGAAGTGTAAGACGAGGCTGAGAGAGGAAAACATAGAGACAAAGTGGCTCCTGTTCCTATTGCACTGCAGTACTCCCTGGGAGTCTGAGATACAGATATGTCAACAAACAAACACACACACAGTAGGGAGAGAGAGAGAGAGAGAGAGAGAGAGAGAGAGAGAGAGAGAGAGAGAGAGCATGAGAGAGAGAGAGAGAGAGCATGAGAGAGAGAGAGAGAGAGAGAGAGAGAGCATGAGAGAGAGAGCATGAGAGAGAGAGAGAGAGAGAGAGACAGAGAGTTTTGAGTTTTAAATACTCTTTATTGGGTCTGGGGGCCTACCACACAATAAATACTCATACAAAACCACAGTTACACATCAATTAAAAACACAACTCCAATTCCTCCTCCACAGTAACTACACACAACAGCCTCTGAATACCCCCATATACTCAAAAACAGATCGATATTGTTGACAAGTTTATAATAGGAAAACTCTTACCCGTAGTCTCGCTGCCAACATTCCCTCCAGCATTCCCACCACATCCACAGACCCCTGTCCCCGAATGCTGTTCCTTCGGGTCTTCCATATCGCTAATTTTGCTGCCCCTAACACAACTACACCCTTTTGACTGAACCTGTACTTTGGCCCAAATATATACAGTTGGGAAGAGAAAACCTCTCCCAACGTTGAGAACCAATCAGTGATCATTCCAATCATCCCAACCAACCTGGGACACAGTAAAAACAGATGTGCCAGAGATTCAGACTCGGCACAGAATGGACACCCCTCCCCAACAGTAGGGTCCAGGTGTACCAGATGCATGTTGGTGGCTATAGCTCCATATATTATCCTCCATTGGAGGTCAGCTGTCCTCTTATCAATAGGCAGTTTATATAATGATCGCCAACAGCCTTTTGAAGAGGCACCTGGACAAAGCACATCCGCCCACCTCGTCGATTTTACCCCTTCCAGGGAAGAGGCATGGGACACCTTTACACATATTATGTACATGGCCTTTTTTCCCACCTCCTTGAACTCCCCCAGCTCCGGGGTATCGAAGGAAAGCAGCATCCCCACGTCCTCTTCAAATGCCCCCATCGCAGCACTAACAATCAGTGCAGGGAACACATAATCCAGACCCTCCTTCCACCGATCAGAATTGGAAGCGTCAGTCACATACTTCAGATGAAGCACTGGCAAGGAGTCGCAGACCTCATTGACGACCTTCCTCAGTAGGCGAGATGATCGGATCCTCACTCTTTCTCCCAGCTCCTCCAATCTGCTCCTGCTCCGCATCAGATGACCCAGCTTGGTACACCCCACGCCTAACAGGCATGAACGTAGGCTAGCTGAACCCAGAACACGGGACTGGATGGCAGTGTTGTGAAAAAGAGGCTCTTCAAAAAGCCACATCCCTGGTGGCGTGCAGGCCTTATGGGACTTGACAAAGACTCTCCAAGCCTGCATAACAGACTCATACAATGGAGTCAGGCCAGTCAAATCACCCCCCTCCAGCTTTAAGAGGAAAAGATGCTTGTCTAAGCCCAAACAGCCCGCTCTCCTCATCAATATGTAGGCTGTTTCGACCCAGCTAGAACAGTCTCAGTACAACAATCTCTGGGCTGCTTGGAGCCTGAAAGCCGTGATCCTAGAGGAAATGTCCACCAGGCCTTGCCCACCCTTGTGCAGTGGCAGGTACAGGGCTGCAGGTTTAATCCAGTGTTGTCCAGACCAGAAGAAATTGACAAGGGTCCTCTGAAGCTCTTGTATCAGACCCTTTGGTGGCTGTAAAATCATTAGTCTGTGCCACAGGGTAGAAGCAGCAAGATTATTTGCTACCAGGACCCGTCCCCTATAAGACAGCTGGGGCAACACCCATTTCCACCTTGACAGTCTGGGACACACTTTCTCCGCTACACCCTCCCAGTTCTTTTTCTGAAAGACATCGGAGCCTAGAAAAACCCCCAAAGTCTTCATTCCATCTCTGCCCCACTGAAGCCCCCCTGGTAACCGTGGAGTGGACCCCATCTGAAGCTGACCTGCCCACAGCGCTTCACTCTTTCCCCAATTGACTCTAGCTGAGGAGGCCCCCTCATACACCTTTAAAGTGTTTGAGAGAACCTTAACATCCTCACCCCCTGTAATAAAAACTATCACGTCATCTGCATACGCAGACAGTGCTATCGTGGGACCCTTCATTACACCTGGCACAAAGAAACCATTAAGCTTCGCTCTTAAAAAACAAAGCATTGGTTCAATCGCCAGACTATATAACTGCCCTGAAATTGGGTATCCCTGCCTGATGCCCCTTTCGACAGGGATGGGGCAACTTAAACCACCACCCACCTTCACCATACACGAGGCTCCAGCATACAGTAAATTCACCCAAGACAGAAAAACATCCCCAAACCCAAAGGCTTTCATTGTTTTAAACAAGTACTGGTGGTCCACACGATCAAAAGCCTTCCCCTGATCCAACGAAAGAAAACCCACATTTACATCAGACAGTTTACAAATGTCTAAAACATCTCTTATCAGAAACAAGTTGTCAACAATAGAGCGATCAGGTACACAGTAGGACTGGTCCTTGTGGATCAACAATCACAGATACTCTTTCAACCTGTTTGAGAGACATTTAGAAACAATTTTGTATTCTGCGCACAGCAAAGCAACAGGTCTCCAATTTTTTATGAGAGCCAAATCCCCCTTTTTTGGCAACAGTGAAAGCACCGCACGTTGACAGGATACAGGAAGAGAACCCTCATGAAAAGATTCACACAGCACTTCATAAAAATCCTCACCAATAGACCCCCAAAAGTGCTTATAAAACTCAGATGGTAAACCATCGATGCCAGGGGCACGGCCTGTTGAGAAGCTGCATAACGGCTGGGGACAGCTCCTGCAGTGTAATGTCAGCGTCCAATGCGACTCTCTGCTCAGGTCCCAATTGAGGAAGACTGTGTAACAACTGTTCAGTACATAAAGAGTCACAATCCTCCGCCTTATAAAGGGACGAGTAGAAATCCACGGCATGTTGACGCATTTCAATATAATTCGTGGTCACCTTCCCATCAGGGAGACGAAGGCAGACCATCTGTTTACGTTGACATATCGACTGTCCTAGGTAAAAATAAAAAAAAAACACTAGGAGCATCCATATTCTTGAGGGAAGCGAAATTAGACCTAATCAAGGCACCCTTCACTCTTTCATGCAGAAACGACTTCAGTTCATGTCTCTTGTCCTGTAAGTTCATGACTAGTCCAGGGTCGTTCTGAGTGAGCAGCTTCAATTCAATAGATTTGATGTCCTTTTCAAGGGCCTTGATAGTCTCTTTAACTTCAGTTTGAGACGGAGCAGTGTACTGTTGACAAAATACTCGTATTTGGGCCTTCCCAACCTCCCACCATTGTCTCAAGGACTCAAAATTCCCTTTTATGCCCCTCAATTTTTCCCAAAACAACAAAAACCTGTCACAAAACATGACATCATGTAACAATTTAACATTAAAATACCAGTAAGGCGATGACCGTCGTGGACAGGACAAGTGAATATCAACAGTAACAATATGATGATCAGAGAAACCCACAGGAGTAATGGCACACTTTCCAACCCTACTACAGTATTGCTCAGATACATACAACCTGTCTAACCTTGCTGCACTGACACGACCTTCATTAATTTTTAGCCATGTGTACTGCCTAACTTTGGCATTCCTTACTCTCCACACATCAGAAAGCTCAAACTCAGTTAATAGGCCAGCCAGGCAAGTGGCTGACCGCAGGTGAGGTTCTTCAGCGGTGCGATCAACAGTAAAATCCACTGTACAGTTCCAGTCACCCCCTAAAACCATACACCCCTCTTGGTCACACTGTCTTAAGGTTTCCTTTAGTTGATCAAATACAGCAATACGCTCTGTACCCTCATTAGGAGCATAAACATTAAAAACAAATCATTAAAAAACCATAACATCCACCTTGACCAATAAAACCCG
Organism: Oncorhynchus clarkii lewisi; assembly: GCF_045791955.1. Lineage (NCBI taxonomy): Eukaryota > Metazoa > Chordata > Actinopteri > Salmoniformes > Salmonidae > Oncorhynchus > Oncorhynchus clarkii. Next base: position 78,780,395 of record NC_092147.1, on the reverse strand, counting down.
ACCCTTGACAATCTCTGTTGTAGATACCACAGTCACCCCTAAGCCTGAGGAAAACAAGATTGCCACCCCAGCACTGAAATTAGTACCATGACTGAGTATATGCTGCTCCTCCCACCACATACCCCAGTCAACCTCATTTTCCTCATCGCTATGTGTCTCCTGTAAGAAAACTACATTAAGCCGTTTCTGTTTTATTACGTCTAATACCCAAGCCCTCTTATTCCTGTCCCTTCCCCCATTAATATTGAGAGAACCTACCCTTAGTACCTCCATATAGAAAAGAGAAAAGAAAAGCAGAAGAAACCACAGAGAAACCAACGAGAAAAAAGACACCCTATGAAGCATGATCATCATCATTATTTTTTTTTCTTCTCTTAACCTGAACATGTTTCCCACCACCTTTTGCTGCTGAAACAGCAGTAACAAATTTCCTCAAGCGAAACCGCTTCTTCTCACTCAATTGGTCTAACCCCACCGTCTTCTGTAATATCATAGCTGACCTCACAAACTTATCAACATCAAAATAATCTGCCAGTTTGACAGATTTCCCAAAAGTCTGATCCAGAAACTCATTTACCTCCTCTAGATCATAAACTGAGTCCTCACCAGCAGCTGTCATATCTAAAGAGATATCCATATCCTTCTCCTGATCCTCAGCTGAGACCACAGACAACTGACTCCCCTCTACCACATCCCTTTCAACACTCCCCACTTGCACCTCATCACTCGTACCAGGCATCTCCTCCACTATCTGGGAGACTAGCCCCACCTGAACATCACTACTCATAGTGGGCATCTTCTCCACTAACTGGGAGCCTAGCTCCACATGAACCCCAGCACTCGTAGTGGGCATCTCCTCCACTACCTGGGAGCTTAGCTCCACATGAAAACCCTCCTGTACCTCATTACTCGTAGTGGGCATCTCCTCCACTACCTGGGAGCCTAGCTCCACATTAAAACCCTCCTGTACCTCATTACTCGTAGTGGGCATCTCCTCCACTACCTGGGAGCCTAGCTCTACATGAACCCCCTCCTGTACCCCGTTACTCGCAGTGGGCATCTCCTCCACTACCTGGGAGCCTAGCTCCACATGAACCCCCTCCTTTACCCCAGCACTCGTACTGGGCACCTGCTCACCAATCTGAGGAACTGGCTCTTCAGATACATCCTTACCTTCTACAACAATACTTTTCTGTAGCATAACATTTCCCTCTAATACAAGTTGCAACCCTGTGCCCTCAACACGGATTACTTGTTCCTCAGCAACAAGTATTTTGGCTGCTCTACCGCTGTCGGCCCACCTCTCTCTACATCAGAGGGCCCTGGCGTTACGATGACCACCTGCGCCCCTCCCTCGGCCTTCTCCCTTTTCGGGCAAGCATGCCGTTTATGACCAACATCTCCACACTCAAAACACAGTTGACTACCCGTACTAGCATAAGCCATATACAGTCTAATGTCATACTTGATTTTAAACGATAACTCTAAAGTCTGCTCCGGTGAGTCCAAAAACATAAACACCTGTCGCCGAAATGACATTACCTGTTTCAACGCTGGGTGTTTGCAACCCAACGGGACAACCTTAATTGAACGGGCGAACTTCCCAAAGCGCAATAACTCGCGCTCCAATAGCTCATTGGGAATAAACGGTGGTACATTTGAAATCGTTACCTTTGTTGACTGAGAAAAAAGTGGCGTAACTTGAATAAACATTCCTTTAAGAAGTACACCATGCTCAACCATCCTATCTACAAGACACTCTTCTTTAAGAAGTACACCATGCTCAATCATCCTATCTACAAGACACTCTTCTTTAAGAAGTACACCATGCTCAACCATACGATCTACAAGACACTCTTCTTTAAGAAGTACACCATGCTCAACCATCCAATCAACCAGACACTCTTCTTTAAGAAGTACACCATGCTCAACCATACGATCAACCAGACAATCTTCTTTAAGAAGTACACCATGCTCAACCATACGCTCAACCAGACACTCTTCTTTAAGAAGTACACCATGCTCAACCATACGATCTACAAGACACTCTTCTTTAAGAAGTACAACATGCTCAACCATACGCTCAACAAGACACTCTTCTTTAAGAAGTACACCATGCTCAACCATCCGATCAACCAGACACTCTTCTTTAAGAAGTACACCATGCTCAACCATACGATCAACAAGACGCTGTTCTTTAAGAAGTACACCATGCTCAACCATCCGATCAACAAGACACTCTTCTTTAAGAAGTACACCATGCTCAACCATCCGATCAACCAGACACTCTTCTTTAAGAAGTACACCATGCTCAACCATACGATCAACAAGACGCTGTTCTTTAAGAAGTACACCATGCTCAACCATCCTATCTACAAGACACTCTTCTTTAAGAAGTACACCATGCTCAACCATCTGATCAACCAGACACTCTTCTTTAAGAAGTACACCATGCTCAACCATCCAATCAACCAGACACTCTTCTTTAAGAAGTACACCATGCTCAACCATCCGATCAACCAGACACTCTTCTTTAAGAAGTACAACATGCTCAACCATCCGATCAAGCAGACACTCTTCTTTACGAAGTACACCATGCTCAACCATCCGATCAACCAGACACTCTTCTTTAAGAAGTACAACTTGCTCAACCATACGATCAACCAGACACTCTTCTTTAAGAAGTGCCACCACAGCTTTATTCATCCGGGATGCATAAGCAATATTCTCATAGCCTACCTTCTCTCCTACGGTGACCAGAATCTCCTCCACCGTGACAGCAGCTTCAGTAACACACCTAAAGCCATGCCTAAGTGACAGGGACGGCGTCCCCATTCGGGCTGCCATCCCCGCCAAAATCAGGGTAATTTCCATACGAAAAACAAAATACTTAATTCTACCACAACAAAAATAATAATAACCTTAATCATGCACAGAAGAAAAACCCAAAAAAATGCCACCAAGAAATAGCAAACCGAAAAAAAGTTGTGAATATCTAACTCTCCACAACACACGCACTCCTTCACTCAAACAATTCCCAGCATGCACCAATCACTCCCAGCATGCAGAGAGAGAGAGAGAAAGAGAGAGAGCATGAGAGCATGAGAGAGAGAGAGAGAGAGCATGAGAGAGAGAGAGAGAGAGAGAGAGAGAGAGAGAGAGAGAGAGAGAGAGACAGAGAGAGAGAGAGAGAGAGCATGAGAGAGAGAGAGAGAGAGAGAGGGAGCATGAGAGAGACAGAGAGAGAGAGAGAGAGAGAGACAGAGACAGAGAGAGAGAGACAGAGACAGAGAGAGACAGAGAGAGAGAGAGACAGAGAGAGCAAGACAGAGACAGAGAGAGACAGAGAGAGCAAGACAGAGACAGAGAGAGACAGAGAGAGAGTTCAAAACATGTGGAATAATACAGTAGAATGATGATAACGCCCTTTTAGAGTAAGACCTGTTTGAAAAGACTGCCTGACATTTCAGCCTGTTTTGGTGGGATGGAGTTTTGGCCTTCCATGGTGACATCACCATGCACTTAATTGGTTAATAGACCAATAAGAGAGTCCCGAACCTCTCTGCCAATAACATTATTTCTCTTTTCCTCTCCACTCAGACCACTCCCAGACAGTCCCAGCAAAATTCTTGCTAACAAACTATGTTTGTCCATTTTAATTGAAAACAATCACAGTAAGGTAGTTAATTGTTACCCAGAAATGATTTGATATTGAGATAAAAACAGCTGCATTGGGCATTTAAGGCAGCAACATGGCTGGCTTACCCTTGGGGAGGTGTATTGAGACAGTTGAGACTACACACACTGACATTACAGAACCATCTATATGTGATGTCACACACACACACACACACACACACACACACGCACACACACACACACACACACACACACACACACACACACACACACACACACACACACACACACACACACACAGCAGGTGTATTGAGACAGTTGAGACTACACACACCGACACTACAGAACCATCTATATGTGATGTCACACACACACACACACACACACACACACACACACACACACACACACACACACACACACACACACACACACACACACACACACACACACACACACACACACAGGAGGTGTATTGAGACAGTTGAGACTACACACACTGACACTACAGAACCATCTATATGTGATGTCACACACACACGCGCGCACACACACACACACACACACACACACACACACACACACATACAGGAGGTGTATTGAGACAGTTTGCGTGTCATGAGCAGCTGACACTAGACACACTGTCCCTTGAGACAGGGGATTCTCTCTATGTATTTACACTGTCATGACGTGGCTGAGTTCTGGGGATCCAGCTTTATCCCTCCTTCTGTCTGTCTGTCTGTCTGTCTGTCTGTCTGTCTGTCTGTCTGTCTGTCTGTCTGTCTGTCTGTCTGTCTGTCTGTCTGTCTGTCTGTTTCTCTCACTGTATGGATAAATGACCTAATTTGACTCATGTCTGACCTGCTCAATGTGCTTATCCTTTCTGGGACATGTGATGCTCAGTACTGTGAATATTATATACAGTGATGCTGACATTATATAATGCAACTGATGTGGCAATGCATGAACTAACACTGTGAAATTGATCCCCTCCCCTGTCTCACTGTGTTGATTTTGACAGGGATGAGTTGACATTACCCCAAAACAGTCCACTTACAGTATTGTTATGAACTGTGAGTGCCTCTGAACTGACAGCAAACTCACATTCACTGGAGTTACGTAAGTGATCATTTAGTTTGCTTTAGCTAAATTGTATTCTTTAAAAGGTCCTGTCTCCAGCCCCAGAGAATGATTGACATTTCCAGCAGGCTGCTGATGCATTGCTGTTGTTGTTGGGACTGGAATTGAGCATCAGGTGAAAAGAAGAGTGGCTCATACAGTATCTGTCGCCATGTCCAGGAGAGATGATGCAGAATGCTGCTGAAGGGTTGAATAACAGGGCCATCTTATATTCATCTGCTAGCTAGATAACCGGTGGGTGTACTGTACTGTATGCGTGTTCATGAGGGAGAGGAGAGGAGAGAGGTGAGGAGAAATAAGGAGAGGAGAGAGGCAAGGAGAGGAGAGAGGAGAGGAGAGGAGAGGAGAGGAGAGGAGAGGAGAGAGGCGAGGAGAGGAGAGAGGAGAGAGTAGAGGAGAGGAGAAGAGGGGAGGGGAGAGGAGAGGAGAGGAAAGGAAATGTAAGGGTAGGGGAGATGTAAGGAGAGGGGGGGAGAGGAAAGGAAATGTAAGAGTAGGGGAGATGTAAGGAGAGGAGAGGAGAGGAAAGGAAATGTAAGGGTAGGGGAGATGTAAGGAGAGGAGAGGAGAGGAAAGGAAATGTAAGAGTAGGGGAGATGTAAGGAGAGGAGAGGAGAGGAAAGGAAATGTAAGAGTAGGGGAGATGTAAGGAGAGGAGAGGAGAGGAAAGGAAATGTAAGAGTAGGGGAGATGTAAGGAGAGGGGGGGAGTAAATGTAAGGAGAGGAGAGAGGCGAAGAGAGGAGAGAGGAGAGGAGAAGAGGGTAGGGGAGATGTAAGGAGAGGAGATGAGAGGACATGTACAGTAAGGAGAGAACAAAAAGGAGAGGAGTGGAGAGGTGTGGTCAATATCTATAGGCTTGCAGAAGCAGCTCTCACTGACAGCCGTCTGTCCTCTTAACAGGTTTCACACACCATCTGTGCAGAGAGCTCTTCTCCCTCTGACTTGTTTCCTCTCCCTCCATCCTTCCCTCCCTTCTTCTGTCTTTCACTGTCTCCCTCTCCACTCCCATTTGCCCCCCCCCTCTCGTGCCATATCTCTCTCCTCTTCCTCTGTATTGTATAACAGTGTTGATGTAGTCATCATTCTGTCAGTAATGGACATGTAAGCATCATGGAATGGGAGGGGGACCATGTGCCATGAAGCTTTAACAACTGTATCACGCAATGCAACAGATTGTGTCTTAACCCCCTACTGTATCTCTGCCACTATGTTGTGTTTCCATCCAATGCTGTGACTGCCCGACTGACTGCCTAACTGACTGCCTGCGTGACTGCCTGACTGACTGCCCATGCACGGCTTATTGGCAGTATCATGCAAATTCCTACTCAATCAATAGCAAACAGGCTTACTGTAGTCTATTCTGGGATGGCTAACTAGATTTAATTCCCATTATGTATGGAGTTAGCCTAGGTCTCCTCTATTGCTTTTCCTTCCAGGAATTATCTAAAGGAACTGGGAACATCAGGTTTTCCTTGTTTTCCTAAAAGGCCCATCTGTGCTTTTGCAGCTTATTCAGCACTAACTCCCCTCCATTATTCCAACCATTGTCCGTGGAAGCGGGCCTCGCACATGAAAGGACTCTAATTCCATCTGAACACATAAGGTCTGGTTCAGACTTGGAAATGTACGCCTTTCCTACCCACTTGGTATTCAGACTTGTTGGTATTCAGACTTATCGTATGCAGGAGTGTAACAGGCTTTGCAGGCATGGTTCGCTTGTGTGAGGAATAAATTATATTCAACTGTTGAAAATCCTCCCATTTTCTGGCCAACAGAATTTCTCATGGAGTTATCATTCAATAGGTTTTTCTGTACATTAATCTAAAGCCATCCCTTTAAATAAGGTGTATCTTTAATGAGCATTTTCTTGACAGGCTCACTAGAATATACAGAGTGTCACGGTTTTCTGTATGTGAAGGAGAGTCGGACCAAAATGCGGCGTGTAGATTGCGATCCATGTTTATTTAAACTAACGTAAAAACACGAATCGATACAAACACTACAAAACAATAAACGTAACGAAAACCGAAACAGCCACATACCGAAACAGCCACAACCGAAACAGCCACATAACGAGGACATCAAGACACTAAGGACAATCACCCACAAACACACAGTGAAACCCAGGCTACCTAAATATGGTTCCCAATCAGAGACAACGAGTAACACCTGCCTCTGATTGAGAACCATATCAGGCCAGACATAGAAATAGACAAACAAGACATCCAACATAGAATGCCCACCCAGCTTACGTCCTGACCAACACTAAAACAAGGAAAACACACACGAACGATGGTCAGAACGTGACACAGAGAGAAGGTTCAGAATAGTAGAATAAACAGAGAGAAGGTTCAGAATTGTAGAATATACAGAGAGAAGGTTCAGAATAGTAGAATAAACAGAGAGAAGGTTCAGAATTGTAGAATATACAGAGAGAAGGTTCAGAATAGTAGAATAAACAGAGAGAAGGTTCAGAATAGTAGAATATACAGAGAGAAGGTTCAGAATAGTAGAATATATGGAGAGAAGGTTCAGAATAGTAGAATAAACAGAGAGAAGGTTCAGAATAGTAGAATAAACAGAGAGAAGGTTCAGAATAGTAGAATATACAGAGAGAAGGTTCAGAATAGTAGAATATATGGAGAGAAGGTTCAGAATAGTAGAATAAACAGAGAGAAGATTCAGAATTGTAGAATAAACAGAGAGAAGGTTCAGAAAAGTAGAATAAACAGAGAGAATGTTCAGAATAGTAGAATATACAGAGAGAAGGTTCAGAATAGTAGAATAAACAGAGAGAAGGTTCAGAATAGTAGAATATACAGAGAGAAGGTTCAGAATAGTAGAATAAACAGAGAGAAGGTTCAGAATAGTAGAATAAACAGAGAGAAGGTTCAGAATAGTAGAATAAACAGAGAGAAGGTTCAGAATAGTAGAATAAACAGAGAGAAGGTTCAGAATAGTAGAATAAACAGAGAGAAGGTTCAGAATATCCAGAGAGAAGGTTCAGAATAGTAGAATATACAGAGAGAAGGTTCAGAATAGTAGAAGAAACAGAGAGAACGTTCAGAATATACAGACAGAAAGTTCAGAATAGTAGAATATACAGAGAGAAGGTTCAGAATATACAGAGAGAAGGTTCAGAATAGTAGAATATACAGAGAGAAGGTTCAGAATAGTAGAATAAACAGAGAAAAGGTTCAGAATAGTATAATAAACAGAGAGAAGGTTCAGAATTGTAGAATAAACCGAGAGAAGGTTCAGAATATACAGAGAGAAGGTTCAGAATAGTATAATATACAGAGAGAAGGTTCAGAATAGTAGAATAAACAGAGAGAAGGTTCAGAATAGTTGAATAAACAGAGAGAAGGTTCAGAATATACAGAGAGAAGGTTCAGAATAGTAGAATATACAGAGAGAAGGTTCAGAATAGTAGAATATACAGAGAGAAGGTTCAGAATATACAGAGAGAATGTTCAGAATAGTAGAATATACAGAGAGAAGGTTCAGAATAGTAGAATAAACAAAGAGAAGGTTCAGAATAGTAGAATATACAGAGAGAAGGTTCAGAATATACAGAGAGAAGGTTCAGAATAGTAGAATATACAGAGAGAAGGTTCAGAATATACAGAGAGAAGGTTCAGAATAGTAGAATATACAGAGAGAAGGTTCAGAATATACAGAGAGAAGGTTCAGAATAGTAGAATATACAGAGAGAAGGTTCAGAATAGTAGAATATACAGAGAGAAGGTTCAGAATAGTAGAATGAACAGAGAGAAGGTTCAGAATATACAGAGAGAAGGTTCAGAATAGTAGAATATACAGAGAGAAGGTTCAGAATAGTAGAATATACAGAGAGGTTCAGAATATACAGAGAGAAGGTTCAGAATAGTAGAATATACAGAGAGAAGGTTCAGAATAGTAGAATAAACAAAGATAAGGTTCAGAATAGTATAATATACAGAGAGAAGGTTCAGAATATACAGAGAGAAGGTTCAGAATAGTAGAATATACAGAGAGAAGGTTCATAATAGTAGAATAAACAGAGAGAAGGTTCAGAATAGTAGAATATACAGAGAGAAGGTTCAGAATAAACAGAGAGAAGGTTCAGAATATACAGAGAGAAGGTTCAGAATAGTAGAATATACAGAGAGAAGGTTCAGAATAGTAGAATAAACAGAGAGAAGGTTCAGAATATACAGAGAGAAGGTTCAGAATAGTAGAATATACAGAGAGAAGGTTCAGAATATATAGAGAGAAGGTTCAGAATAGTAGAATATACAGAGAGAAGGTTCATAATATACAGAGAGAAGGTTCAGAATATACAGAGAGAAGGTTCAGAATATACAGAGAGAAGATCCAGAATAGTAGAATAAACAGAGAGAAGGTTCAGAATAGTAGAATAAACAGAGAGAAGGTTCAGAATATACAGAGAGAAGGTTCAGAATAGTTGAATAAACAGAGAGAAGTTTCAGAATATACAGAGAGAAGGTTCAGAATAGTAGAATATACAGAGAGAAGGTTCAGAATATACAGAGAGAAGGTTCAGAATATATAGAGAGAAGGTTCAGAATAGTAGAATATACAGAGAGAAGGTTCATAATATACAGAGAGAAGGTTCAGAATATACAGAGAGAAGGTTCAGAATATACAGAGAGAAGGTCCAGAATAGTAGAATATACAGAGAGAAGGTTCAGAATAGTAGAATAAACAGAGAGAAGGTTCAGAATAGTAGAATAAACAGAGAGAAGGTTCAGAATAGTAGAATAAACAGAGAGAAGGTTCAGAATAGTAGAATAAACAGAGAGAAGGTTCAGAATATCCAGAGAGAAGGTTCAGAATAGTAGAATATACAGAGAGAAGGTTCAGAATAGTAGAATAAACAGAGAGAAGGTTCAGAATATACAGAGAGAATGTTCAGAATAGTAGAATATACAGAGAGAAGGTTCAGAATAGTAGAATAAACAGAGAGAAGGTTCAGAATATACAGAGAGAATGTTCAGAATAGTAGAATATACATAGAGAAGGTTCAGAATAGTAGAATATACAGAGAGAAGGTTCAGAATAGTAGAATATACAGAGAGAAGGTTCAGAATAGTAGAATATATGGAGAGAAGGTTCAGAATAGTAGAATATACAGAGAGAAGGTTCAGAATATACAGAGAGAAGGTTCAGAATAGTTGAATAAACAGAGAGAAGTTTCAGAATATACAGAGAGAAGGTTCAGAATAGTAGAATATACAGAGAGAAGGTTCAGAATAGTAGAATATACAGAGAGAAGGTTCAGAATAGTAGAATAAACAGAGAGAAGGTTCAGAATATACAGAGAGAATGTTCAGAATAGTAGAATATACAGAGAGAAGGTTCAGAATAGTAGAATAAACAGAGAGAAGGTTCAGAATATACAGAGAGAATGTTCAGAATAGTAGAATATACAGAGAGAAGGTTCAGAATAGTAGAATATACAGAGAGAAGGTTCAGAATAGTAGAATATACAGAGAGAAGGTTAGATGAAAGAAAGCCATGTAAAGCCATGTAAATACACTCATATTCATCTCCTTTTCAGCGCCAACTGGTAGATTTAAAAATACTCTGATCTTCTATATTATTTAGGGTTAGGAAAGTATTTATGAATAATAAAAAATCAGGTTTGGAGAGCCTTTATGCACAAAATATATTGGTGACTCAAAAATACAGTGTTTTTATTCGTCCTGAAAGTTGTCATATACAAGTTCAATCCATGAAATATTGGAAGGTGAGAAAAGTGTAGAATAGGGTTCGACCAGTAGTCCTATAAATCTACCCTAATAATCCTCACTAATCAATGGACTGTGATGACAATGGTCCAGTCATCTTTGAACTGTGCGCCGGACTCCAGGTTTAAACGGCTAAATATGGTCTGCGTTCCATGATGATTGAAATAGGATACATGTCTCAACCTAATACGTTAGCCTAATATGACCACTATTGCTAGTGATCCCGAACAACCACATGAACGTGACAGAGGAAAGAAAGGTCAACTAACGATGTAATGTATTGATGCAAAATGTGAGGAAACTGTCGCTGTCGAGTGATAGTTCTAAATGTATGTTGGTATAACGGACAGTAGTGACTAATGATAGTGGCAAATATTTAACACCAAACAAATGGTACAAATAGAGTGAAAGGTCTGGGCATTTACTGTAATTAAAACATTATAGAAACCAATATGAAGTCAACTTTGGCACTATACTGTCATTTGCGTATGGCTACAGAAGCCAATAGCTTGTGTCTCCACATTTCATATCTGCAAGTTATAAGGCCAGCATTTCATAGACATCACTGTGGAAAAGGTGATAGGTTGATATGCTTTAGTTTACTGCCGTGTGACTGGTTTCACATTTGTCTCCAGCGATCATCAGATAAACTATATATAAAACAATTGTCATTTATATTTACATTCCCATTATCCAAACGGCTCACTCAGTGACCTAGCTCTTATAAATAGCTCTTATAAATAGCTCTTATAAATAGCTCTTATAAATACTGTAGCTCTTATAAATACTGTAGCTCTTATAAATACTGTAGCTCTTATAAATAGCTCTTATAAATACTGTAGCTCTTATAAATAGCTCTTATAAATAGCTCTTATAAATAGCTCTTATAAATACTGTAGCTCTTATAAATAGCTCTTATAAATAACTCTTATAAATAGCTCTTATAAATACTGTAGCTCTTATAAATAGCTCTTATAAATACTGTAGCTCTTATAAATACTGTAGCTCTTATAAATAGCTCTTATAAATACTGTAGCTCTTATAAATAGCTCTTATAAATAGCTCTTATCAATAGCTCTTATCAATAGCTCTTATAAATAGCTCTTATCAATAGCTCTTATAAATAGCTCTTATCAATAGCTCTTATCAATAGCTCTTATAAATAGCTCTTATCAATAGCTCTTATCAATAGCTCTTATCAAGTTGTAAATGACAGTTCATGGGGAATGGTGTTATTTATATCTGGAAATAAAGTCGATGGTGTTCCACTTGGAACCAGCAGGTTGCTTGACCTTATTTTTCATTTCATCACACATAAAGGTGGTGGAATTATGAGTGAATTAGGTCAAGTTCAGAATATGGTGTATCTGTAAACACACCTTCATGTATTCCATCTCCACCCCAAACAAATAGCTGGTGAATAGCAGGCTATTCTCATGCTTAACTTCAAGGTCAGAATGCACGTAGAGAGAAAGGTGCATAAAAGGGAATTCCATTCCATTCCAACTATGGTTGGAATTCCCTCCAGTGAGATCAATACCTGGAGTAGATTGGATAGCACTCTGCTCTGGTCTCTCTGTTTCTCTAGTAAGATTGAATAGCACTCTGCTCTGCTCTCTCTGTTTCTCTAGTAAGATTGGATAGCACTCTGCTCTGCTCTCTCTGTTTCTCTAGTAAGATTGGATATCACTCTGCTCTGCTCTCTTTGTTTCTCTAGTAAGATTGGATATCACTCTGCTCTGCTCTCTCTGTTTCGCTAGTAAGATTGGAAAGCACTCTCCTCTGGTCTCTCTGTTTCTATCATAAGATTGGATAGCACTCTGCTCTGGTCTCTCTGTTTCTATCAAAAGATTGGATAGCACTCTGCTCTGCTCTCTCTGTTTCTCTAGTAAGGTTGGATAGCACTCTGCTCTGGTATCTCTGTTTCTATCATACGATTGGATAGCACTCTGCTCTGCTCTCTCTGTTTCTATCATAAGATTGGATAGCACTCTACTCTGCTCTCTCTGTTTCTCTAGTAAGATTGGATAGCACTCTGCTCTGCTCTCTCTGTTTCTCTAGTAAGATTGGATAGCACTCTGCTCTTGTCTCTCTGTTTCTATCATAAGATTGGATAGCACTCTGCTCTGCTCTCTCTGGTTCTATCATAAGATTGGATATCACTCAGCTCTGCTCTCTCTGTTTCTCTAGTAAGATTGGATAGCACTCTGCTCTGGTCTCTCTGTTTCTCTAGTAAGATTGGATATCACTCTGCTCTGCTCTCTCTGTTTCTCTAGGAAGATCGGATAGCACTCTGCTCTGGTCTCTCTGTTTCTCTAGTAAGATTGGATAGCACTCTGCTCTGGTCTCTCTGTTTCTCTAGTAAGATTGGATATCACTCTGCTCTGGTCTCTCTGTTTCTCTAGTAAGATTGGATAGCACTCTGCTCTGGTCTCTCTGTTTCTCAAGTAAGATTGGATATCACTCTGCTCTGGTCTCTCTGTTTCTATCATAAGATTGGATAGCACTCTGCTCTGCTCTCTCTGTTTCTCTGGTAAGATTGGATAGCACTCTGCTCTGGTCTCTCTGTTTCTCTAGTAAGATTGGATAGCACTCTGCTCTGGTCTCTCTGTTTCTCTAGTAAGATTGGATAGCACTCTGCTCTGTACTCTCTGTTTCTCTAGTAAGATTGGATAGCACTCTGCCCTCTCTGTTTCTATCATAAGATTGGATAGCGCTCTACCCTCTCTGTTTCTCTCATAAGATTGGATAGCACTCTGCTCTCTCTGTTTCTCTAGTAAGATTGGATAGCACTCTGCTCTCTCTGTTTCTCTCATAAGATTGGATAGCACTCTGCTCTCTCTGTTTCTCTCATAAGATTGGATAGCACTCTGCTCTGGTCTCTCTGTTTCTATCATAAGATTGGATAGCACTCTGCTCTGCTCTCTCTGTTTCTTTAGTAAGATTGGATAGCACTCTGCTCTGCTCTCTTTGTTTCTCTAGGAAGATCGGATAGCACTCTGCTCTGGTCTCTCTGTTTCTCTAGTAAGATTGGATAGCACTCTTCTCTGGTCTCTCTGTTTCTCTAGTAAGATTGGATATCACTCTGCTCTGGTCTCTCTGTTTCTCTAGTAAGATTGGATAGCACTCTGCTCTGGTCTCTCTGTTTCTCAAGTAAGATTGGATATCACTCTGCTCTGGTCTCTCTGTTTCTATCATAAGATTGGATAGCACTCTGCTCTGCTCTCTCTGTTTCTCTGGTAAGATTGGATAGCACTCTGCTCTGGTCTCTCTGTTTCTCTAGTAAGATTGGATAGCACTCTGTTCTGGTCTCTCTGTTTCTCTAGTAAGATTGGATAGCGCTCTGCTCTGGTCTCTCTGTTTCTCTAGTAAGATTGTATAGCACTCTGCCCTCTCTGTTTCTATCATAAGATTGAATAGCGCTCTACCCTCTCTGTTTCTCTCATAAGATTGGATAGCACTCTGCTCTCTCTGTTTCTCTAGTAAGATTGGATAGCACTCTGCTCTGCTCTCTCTGTTTCTCTAGTAAGATTGGATAGCACTCTGCTCTTGTCTCTCTGTTTCTATCATAAGATTGGATAGCACTCTGCTCTGCTCTCTCTGGTTCTATCATAAGATTGGATATCACTCAGCTCTGCTCTCTCTGTTTCTCTAGTAAGATTGGATAGCACTCTGCTCTGGTCTCTCTGTTTCTCTAGTAAGATTGGATATCACTCTGCTCTGCTCTCTCTGTTTCTCTAGTAAGATTGGATATCACTCTGCTCTGGTCTCTCTGTTTCTATCATAAGATTGTATAGCACTCTGCTCTGCTCTCTCTGTTTCTTTAGTAAGATTGGATAGCACTCTGCTCTGCTCTCTGTTTCTCTAGGAAGATCGGATAGCACTCTGCTCTGGTCTCTCTGTTTCTCTAGTAAGATTGGATAGCACTCTGCTCTGGTCTCTCTGTTTCTCTAGTATGATTAGATATCACTCTGCTCTGGTCTCTCTGTTTCTATCATAAGATTGGATAGCACTCTGCTCTGCTCTCTCTGTTTCTCTGGTAAGATTGGATAGCACTCTGCTCTGGTCTCTCTGTTTCTCTAGTAAGATTTGATAGTACTTTGCTCTGGTCTCTCTGTTTCTCTAGTAAGATTGGATAGCACTCTGCTCTGGTCTCTCTGTTTCTCTAGTAAGATTGGATAGCACTCTGCTCTCTCTGTTTCTCTCATAAGATTGGATAGCACTCTGCTCTCTCTGTTTCTCTCATAAGATTGGATAGCAGTCTGCTCTCTCTGTTTCTCTCATAAGATTGGATAGCACTCTGCTCTGGTCTCTCTGTTTCTATCATAAGATTGGATAGCACTCTGCTCTGCTCTCTCTGTTTCTTTAGTAAGATTGGATAGCACTCTGCTCTGCTCTCTCTGTTTCTCTAGGAAGATCGGATAGCACTCTGCTCTGGTCTCTCTGTTTCTCTAGGAAGATCGGATAGCACTCTGCTCTGGTCTCTCTGTTTCTCTAGTAAGATTGGATAGCACTCTGCTCTGGTCTCTCTGTTTCTCTAGTAAGATTGGATATCACTCTGCTCTGGTCTCTCTGTTTCTCTAGTAAGATTGGATAGCACTCTGCTCTGGTCTCTCTGTTTCTCAAGTAAGATTGGATATCACTCTGCTCTGGTCTCTCTGTTTCTATCATAAGATTGGATAGCACTCTGCTCTGCTCTCTCTGTTTCTCTGGTAAGATTGGATAGCACTCTGCTCTGGTCTCTCTGTTTCTCTAGTAAGATTGGATAGCACTCTGCTCTGGTCTCTCTGTTTCTCTAGTAAGATTGGATAGCACTCTGCTCTGGTCTCTCTGTTTCTCTAGTAAGATTGGATAGCACTCTGCCCTCTCTGTTTCTATCATAAGATTGGATAGCTCTCTACCCTCTCTGTTTCTCTCATAAGATTGGATAGCACTCTGCTCTCTCTGTTTCTCTAGTAAGATTGGATAGCACTCTGCTCTGGTCTCTCTGTTTCTCTAGGAAGATTGGATATCACTCTGCTCTGGTCTCTCTGTTTCTCAAGTAAGATTGGATATCACTCTGCTCTGGTCTCTCTGTTTCTATCATAAGATTGGATAGCACTCTGCTCTGCTCTCTCTGTTTCTCTGGTAAGATTGGATAGCACTCTGCTCTGGTCTCTCTGTTTCTCTAGTAAGATTGGATAGCACTCTGCTCTGGTCTCTCTGTTTCTCTAGTAAGATTGGATAGCACTCTGCTCTGGTCTCTCTGTTTCTCTAGTAAGATTGGATAGCACTCTGCCCTCTCTGTTTCTATCATAAGATTGGATAGCGCTCTACCCTCTCTGTTTCTCTCATAAGATTGGATAGCACTCTGCTCTCTCTGTTTCTCTAGTAAGATTGGATAGCACTCTGCTCTCTCTGTTTCTCTCATAAGATTGGATAGCACTCTGCTCTCTCTGTTTCTCTCATAAGATTGGATAGCACTCTGCTCTGCTCTCTCTGTTTCTCTGGTAAGATTGGATAGCACTCTGCTCTGGTCTCTCTGTTTCTCTAGTAAGATTGGATAGCACTCTGCTCTGGTCTCTCTGTTTCTCTAGTAAGATTGGATAGCACTCTGCTCTGGTCTCTCTGTTTCTCTAGTAAGATTGGATAGCACTCTGCCCTCTCTGTTTCTCTCATAAGATTGGATAGCACTCTGCTCTCTCTGTTTCTCTAGTAAGATTGGATAGCACTCTGCTCTCTCTGTTTCTCTCATAAGATTGGATAGCACTCTGCTCTCTCTGTTTCTCTCATAAGATTGGATAGCACTCTGCTCTCTCTGTTTCTCTAGTAAGATTGGATAGCACTCTGCTCTCTCTGTTTCTCTAGTAAGATTGCTTGTCAATGGCCTCTATGCATTCCGTACACCCAGATTATAATTGATATGTACTCGTTTTTCCAGCATGGCCGGCCATATTGGCTTGTGGCGCCTGAGGAAGCATGTGTGTGTTCTTGTATGCTAGCGTCACAAGAAATGAGAGCCTAGTGTGTGTGTGTGTGTATGTGTGTAGACAAGTTGAATAATGGCTGACTGTTTTCCACTCTTTGCTCTGTTTTCTCTCTGTGATTCAATCAGCCAGTGTCTGTCCATTGGTGTTCTCTCCATCCCACTGCTTTCATGTATCAGCCACTCCTGTAGCTCCAGTAATTCTAGACTTTACATCCCTCTGTACTGGACAGCACCTCAGTCCAGACCTCACCTTACTGTGGGACAAACAGGCAGAAAGGTCAGCTAGGGCCAGTTTATTACAAGTCATTTCCTGTCATATGGGGCTGTTATATTGCAGTCTCTTCTTGTGGACTTGTATTCAATGACTCATGTAGGAAACAAGAGACAGTATAATAGGAGCAAATGGATGAAACTGTGGTCAAAGTATTAACTGATTGGACTAACCAGAGCCCTGCTCCTGATGATTTAACCCCCTCTTCCCTCCTCCCTCCCCTAACTGCGGTTTCGACTGGACACTGCAGTCCCGGCTGCCTCTGATGTGTCGGAGAGCTCTGGCATTGACCCAGTAGCCAGTAAAGTTGTCATTTCCCTCCAACAGAAAAAGTGCTCCGTTCAGCACAAAAGCCCAGTGCTGCTCAGAATCCTAAACAGACATCAATTAGTTGACTTACAAAACCCTGCTGTTAAAACTACTTTCTCTCTGATTCCACGTTCCAGTCCTCTCACTCTCCACACCTCTCTCTCTCTCTCTCCCCTCTCTCTCTCTTGTTCTCTCTCTCGCTGTCGCTCTCTCTCCCTCTCTTGTTCTCTCTCTCTCGTTATCTCTCTCTCTCTCTCTCTCTCTCTCTTGTTCTCTCTCCCTCTCTTGTTCTCTTGTTCTCTCTCCCGCTCTCGCTCTCTCTCTCTCTCGTTCTCGCTCTCCCTCTCTCTCTCTCTCTCTCTCTCTCTCTCTCTCTCTCTATCTCTCTCTCTCGTTCTCTCTCACTCTCGCTCTCTCTCACTCTCGCTCTCTCTCCCTCTCTTGTTCTCTCTCTCTCTCTCTCTCTTGTTATCTCTCCCTCTCTCTTTCCCTCTCTTGTTCTCTCTCTCTTGTTCTCTCCCTCTCTCTCTCTCTCTCTTGTTCTCTCTTGTTCTCTCTCTCTCTCTCTCTCTCTCTCTCACTCTCTCTTCCTCTTGTTCTCTCTCTCTCCCTCTCTCTCTCTCTTGTTATCTCTCTCTCTCTCTTGTTATCTCTTTCTCTTCTCATGGCATTACTGTGTGAGAATCCATATTCCATTTGGGAGACTTAGGGCTAAATGAATTGTAACTAGCCAAGTATGGGCTTTTCTGGAGAAAAAAGCACAGAGTAGAGCAGAAGTGAAGTCTAGCACCATTTGTCTCCCCATCTCATGATCATTATTTCCTGGAGGTCTTCTCTGTCACGGGTTGTGGGGATGAGGCAGGGCAGGACATGTATACATTCATCCTGGAGAATGTGGATGAGGACACAAATAGGGTAGCCACGGGGGGAACTAATCTGAGGATTCCAAATGGATTTCTGGGCACCTCCGAGGCCATCTAATGATTTTACACAGCCAGTTGGGATCAAGAGGTCTGACATGCACACAGGCACACACAGTGCATACACACACTTGCGGTCAAACACACACACAGCATGTCATTCCTAAGGGTGACGGGTACAAATTTGTGCTGGTTTCAATGATAATAAGCCGCGTAACGCCGGACTGTTCTATTTTGGCCTGTGTGTGTGGATGCTAGGCAGGTGCAGTGCTGATTCTAGGGAGGGTTTTCCAGGTTGCCATATTGGCGTCCGTATGCCCAAGACAATTTAACAAACTCCTTTGGGACTGTGGATGAGAAATCCCCAACAGTCCTGGATGGCTTATATACATGTTATAGAAGTATTACACTGGTACTGTAGCCGTAATTGAACCAATGGCAGTCTCATCTCTAACACTTCTATTGGGACATGTATGTAGCAGGCCTACACAGCAGACCATCTCAGCTCATTGGCTTGGTTGGATCGATACAACCAGTAGTCCCTTTCTGTGTCCATGTTGTGATTCATTTACGTGTCTGCTCAGAGTGACCATGGTGTCTTCTGTAAGGTTCCATACGAGAACGCCCTCCGTCCTTCCTTCTGTCCAGGGCTCATGTTGTCTGGGGAGCTCTGTTCTGCTCTGACCTACTTGGCCTAATGATGGTCGATGCCAACTGATCATGTTTAATTGGTAGGCCCAGAATGGGTGCCAATGCTACGCAGTCAGAGAATTCACCTGATCTGGGACAACATCAACAGACATTTTTTACTGGCTGTCCTTTCATTAAAAAAAGAGAGACATTTGGGCCCCTGGAGCTCTGTTTTACCCTTTAGGGCTCACAGTTGGTCGTGGCTCGGGCCAAGTTTGATTTTTCCTGGTAATAAAAAACTCCTCTCCCCCTAACTATGTCCATAAAACACTGTTGGCTTTACTCATAATAGTTTACCTTGACTACAGTGACAGGAATACAGTATCTGTCTAAAAACAGGACATGACATGACTCGACAGGACTCCCATTGGTATTGGCACCTGGATATGTGTTGTGTTACATTGGTTGAGATGTGTTGTGTTACATTGGTAGAGATGTGTTGTGTTACATTAGTAGAGATGTGTTATGTTACATTGGTAGAGATGTGTTGTGTTACATTGGTAGAGATGTGTTATGTTGTATTGTGAGTTGGTTATGTAGGGATGTCACCTTGACCATGTCAAGAGCAGGGCAGTAGACAGACATGGAGCCCCCTGGGCCTCTTCCAGGTCCACATGTTATAACTAGACTCCCAGTCATCCTATCAGCTGAAACATTAGCACAATATACAAGCACCGTACAGACAGTCCCAGCCAGCCCATATGCACTCCAGCTATTCAGCTGCCTTCTCTACTCCCAGACAGGGAAAACTTTAGTTACTATTGGCCGACCGAGCCAATCTCAACTCTGGAGATGTGTCCTGTCCTTGTAAACGCTTTCAGGATGATGATCAAGGTAATTCACTTGGACTACAGTAAATGTGCTGGTGGCTGATCAGTTTAACACTATCGCACCCCGGTGTTGAGGAGGAGTATGGAGGGGGAGACACTGTGGGGATGGCTGGGGTCGATGTGGTTGACTTTTAGAAGAGGACAGAGTCTGGATTGATGCAGTAGATGTGCGTTGTAAAAGTGGGACAGCAAACGTTTATGTAAGGCTCTGATTAGGGATTCAGCAGGCCACAAGCATTTCCCACAAGCCCCTGCTCTAACAAGGCTTTCCACTCAGGGAAATGTTGAACTGTTAGCACTAAAATCTGAACAAGTGAACTCTTCTTTCGCAACTAGACGAGGACTTTTTCCAATGTAAGTCTGCATAAAGCAGACACATTCAGATCTTCAAACAAGCACCCTGGGAATGTATTAAACCTCACTGTCGGAGCAAGATACTTGATTAGAAATCAGATTTTCTGTGTGATGAAACCATAATCACAAAGGCTCTTCATACTGTGGTCTAATGAAACAAATACACAGATCCAATCCCAGCCAGTGTCTGGGGATTTTAAGCACTGATTGGAAACCTGTGTGTGTTCTGCGGCTTACATGGGAGCTGACCTGTCTTGGACAGTCAGCTCTGCCGGCTGGCCTGTTCACCTCCTGGCTGGCCATGTTACAGCTGATGTTGTAAACTCTTTGATCTGGGGACTCCCTGGGATCCTCTCTCTCTGTCTCCGGGATACAACTCCATATTAGGAGAGCAGGAGAGACAGAGACAGAGACAAAGAGAGAGAGAGGAGGGAGAGAGATGAATCATTTTGGTTCTGGGCACCTTTAAACACAAATTCTAGTGATTAGGCCTTGTCATAAACCTGAGGACAGACAGATATGGGAGTTTTCACTGGCAGAATGGTTCTCCATGACACAGGATGAGGCTGGGTCTGACGCAACATGTTCTGTAAATATACAGTCTGGGCCGTGTTCAGAGACCGAGGACAAACTACCTCCCAAAGAGAGGAGCGTTCATAAAAGTGAATAGACTGGTTAGTGATCATACACAGACTCCATCATTAATGTTCTCTAACAGTCATAGAGACAGAAATATAGACACACAGGCAGACAGGCAGATTGTACTCAAGATATGAAGCAGCCATCTATAAGGATGAGCAGTCTAAAAACAGACCTTAGATAAAACCGCCGGAGTCACTGAGAAATGACCAGCTGCTCTGAGAAATGAAGGATGCTCATTTAGCCTCCTGAATAAGTGAAGAATTTCTAAAAACAGAGATGCAGTCGGTTTCACATGATAATACGTCTCCCTCAATATTA